>NW_028270186.1:52697091-52849234 GCF_037043375.1 Chiloscyllium plagiosum | reverse complement strand
TCAGAGAGTGTGAGAGAGGGTCAGAGAGTGTCACACTGATTTCCAGAGTGTCAGAGAGAGTCACGGTGTGTCTCAGAGAGTGTCAGAGAGGGACAGAGAGTGTCACATTGTTTTCCAGAGTGTCAGAGAGAGTCACAGTGTGTCTGAGGGAGTGTCAGAGAGGGTCGGAGAGTGTCACACAGTTTTTCAGAGTGTCAGAGAGAGTCACAGTGTGTCTCAGAGAGTGTCAGAGAGAGTCACAGTGTGTCTCAGCGAGTGACAGAGAGGGACAGAGAGTGTCACACTGTTGTCCAGAGTGTCAGAGAGAATCACAGTGTGTCTCAGAGAGTGTCAGAGAGGGACAGAGAGTGTCACACTGTTTTCCAGAGAGTCAGAGAGGGTCACAGTGTGTCTCAGAGACGGACAGAGAGTGTCGCATTTTTTTTCAGAGTGTCAGAGAGAGTCACAGTGTGTCTCAGAGAGTGTCAGAGAGGGACAGAGAGTGTCACACTGTTTTCCAGAGAGTCAGAGAGAGTCGCAGTGTGTTTCAGAGGGTGTCAGAGAGGGACAGAGAGTGTCACATTGTTTTCCAGAGTGACAGAGAGAGTCACAGTGTGTCTCAGAGAGTATCAGAGAGGGACAGAGAGTGTCACACTATTTTTCAGTGTCAGAGAGAGTCACAGTGTGTCTCAGAGAGTGTCAGAGAGGAACAGAGAGTGTCACATTGTTTTCCAGAGTGACAGAGAGAGTCACAGTGTATCTCAGAGAGTGTCAGAGAGAGTCACAGGGTGTCTCAGAGAGTGTCAGAGAGGGACAGAGTGTGTCACGCTGTTTTCCAGAGTCTCAGAGCGAGGCACAGTGTGTCTCAGAGAGTGTCCGAGACGGACAGAGAGTGTCACACTGTTTTCCAAAGTGTGAGAGAGAGTCATAGTGTGTCTCAGATAGTGTCAGAGAGGGACAGAGAGTGTCACACTGTTTTCCAGAATGTCAGTGAGAGTCGCAGTGTGTCTCAGAGAGTGTCAGAGAGGGACAGAGAGTGTCACACTGTTTTCCAGAGTCTCAGAGAGAGTCACAGTGTGTCTCAGAGAGTGTCAGAGAGGGACATAGAGTGTCAAACTGTTTTCCAGAGTGTCAGAGTGAGAGTCAAGTGTGTCTCAGAGAGTGTCAGAGAGGGACAGAGAGTGTCAAATTGTTTTCCAGAGTGTCAGAGAGAGTCACAGTGTGTCTCAAAGTGTGTGAGAGAGGGTCATAGAGTGTCACACTGTTTTGCAGAGTGTCAGAGAGAGTCACAGTGTATCTCAGAGAGTGTCAGAGAGGGACAGAGTGTGTCACACTGTTTTCCAGAGTGTCTGAGATAGTCACAGTGTGTCTCAGAGAGTGTCAGAGAGTGACAGAGTGTGTCACACTGTTTTCCAGAGTGTCAGAGAGAGTCACAGAGTGTCTCAGAGAGTGCCAGAGAGGGACAGAGAGTGTCACACTGTTTTCCAGATGTCGGAGAGTCACAATATGTCTCAGAGAGTGTCAGAGAGAGTCACAGTGTGTCTCAGAGAGTGTCAGACAGGGACAGAAAGTGTCACACTGTTTTCCAGAGTGTCAGAGAGAGTCACAGTGTGTCTCAGAGAGTGTCAGAGAGAGTCACAGTGTGTCTCAGAGAGTGTCAGAGAGGGACTGAGAGTTTCACAATGTTTTCCAGAGTGTCAGAGAGAGTCACAATGTGTATCAGAGAGTGTCCGAGAGAGTCACAGTGTGTCTCAGAGAGTGTCAGAGAGAGACAGAGAATGTCTCACTGTTTTCCAGAGTGACAGAGAGAGTCAAATTGTGTCTCAGAGAGTGTCAGAGAGAGTCATAGTGTGTCTCAGAGAGTGTCAGAGAGGGACAGAGAGTCTCACACTGCTTTCCAGAGTGTCAGAGAGAGTCACAGTGTGTCTCAGAGAGTGTCAGAGTCGGAGAGAGATTGTCACACTGTTTTCCAGAGTGTCAGAGAGTGTCACAGTGTGTCTCAGAGAGTGTCAGAGAGGGACAGAGAGTGTCACCCTGTTTTCCAGAGTGTCAGAGAGAGTCACAGTGTGTCTCAGAGAGTGTCAGAGAGGGACAGAGAGTGTCACAATGTTTTCCAGAGTGACAGAGAGAGTCACAGTGTGTCTCAGAGAGTGTCAGAGAGGGACAGAGAGTGTCACACTGTTTTCCAGAGTGACAGAGAGAGTCATAGTGTGTCTCAGAGAGTGTCAGAGATGGACAGAGAGTGTCACACTGTTTTCCAGAGTGTCAGAGAGAGTCATAGTGTGTCTCAGAGAGTGTCAGAGAGTGACAGAGAGTGTCACACTGTTTTCCAGATTGTCAGAGAGAGTCACAGTGTGTCTCAGAGAGTGCCAGAGAGGGACAGAGAGTGTCACACTGTTTTCCAGATGTCGGAGAGTCACAATATGTCTCAGAGAGTGTCAGAGAGAGTCACAGTGTGTCTCAGAGAGTGTCAGAGAGGGACAGAGAGAGTCACACTGTTTTCCAGAGTGTCAGAGAGAGTCACAGTGTGTCTCAGAGAGTGTCAGAGAGAATCTCAGTGTGTCTCAGAGAATGTCAGAGAGGGACAGAGAGTTTCACAATGTTTTCCAGAGTGTCAGAGAGAGTCACAATGTGTCTCAGAGAGTGTCCGAGAGAGTCACAGTGTGTCTCAGAGAGTGTCAGAGAGGAACAGAGAATGTCTAACTGTTTTCCAGAGTGACAGAGAGAGTCAAATTGTGTCTCATAGAGTGTCAGAGAGAGTCATAGTGTGTCTCAGAGAGTGTCAGAGAGGGACAGAGAGTCTCACACTGTTTTCCAGAATGTCAGAGAGAGTCACAGTGTGTCTCAGAGAGTATCAGAGATGGACAGAGAGTGTCACACTATTTTTCAGTGTCAGAGAGAGTCACAGTGTGTCTCAGAGAGTGTCAGAGAGGGACAGAGAGTGTCACATTGTTTTCCAGAGTGACAGAGAGAGTCACAGTGTATCTCAGAGAGTGTCAGAGCGTGTCAGAGAGAGTCACAGGGTGTCTCAGAGAGTATCAGATAGGGACAGAGAGGGTCACACTATTTTTCAGTGTCAGAGAGAGTCACAGTGTGTCTCAGAGAGTGTCAGAGAGGGACAGAGAGTGTCACATTGTGTTCCAGAGTGACAGAGAGAGTCACAGTGTATCTCAGAGAGTGTCAGAGAGTGTCAGTGAGAGTCACAGGGTGTCTCAGAGAGTGTCAGAGAGGGACAGAGTGTGTCACCCTGTTTTCCAGAGTGTCAGAGTGAGGCACAGTGTGTCTCAGAGACGGACAGAGAGTGTCACACTGTTTTCCAAAGTGTGAGAGAGAGTCATAGTGTGTCTCAGATCGTGTCAGAGAGGGACAGAGAGGGTCACACTGTTTTCCAGATTGTCAGAGAGAGTCACAGTGTGTCTCAGAGAGTGTCAGAGAGGGACAGAGAGGGACACACTGTTTTCCAGAGTCTCAGAGAGAGTCACAGTGTGTCTCAGAGAGTATCAGAGAGGGACAGAGAGTGTCACACTATTTTTCAGTGTCAGAGAGAGGCACAGTGTGTCTCAGAGAGTATCAGAGAGGGACAGAGAGTGTCACACTGTTTTTTCAGTGTCAGAGAGAGTCACAGTGTGTGTCAAAGAGGGACAGAGAGTGTCACATTGTTTTCCAGAGTGTCAGAGAGAGTCACAGTGTGTCTCAGAGAGTGTGAGAGAGGGTCAGAGAGTGTCACACTATTTTTCAGTGTCAGAGAGAGTCACAGTGTGTGTCAGAGAGGGACAGAGAGTGTCACATTGTTTTCCAGATTTTCTAAGAGAGTCACAGTGTGTCTCAGAGAGTGTGAGAGAGGGTCAGAGAGTGTCACACTGATTTCCAGAGTGTCAGAGAGAGTCACAGTGTGTCTCAGAGAGTGTCAGAGAGGCACAGAGAGTGTCACATTGTTTTCCAGAGAGTCAGAGAGAGTCACAGTGTGTCTGAGGGAGTGTCAGAGAGGGACAGAGAGTGTCACACTGTTTTCCAGAGTGACAGAGAGAGTCATAGTGTGTCTCAGAGAGTGTCAGAGATGGACAGAGAGTGTCACATTGTTTTCCAGAGTGTCAGAGAGAGTCATAGTGTGTCTCAGAGAGTGTCAGAGAGTGACAGAGAGTGTCACATTGTTTTCCAGAGTGACAGAGAGAGTCACAGTGTGTCTCAGAGAGTGTCAGAGAGTGTCAGAGAGAGTCACAGTGTGTCTCAGAGAGTGTCAGAGAGAGTCACAGTGTGTCTCAGCGAGTGACAGAGAGGGACAGAGAGTGTCACACTGTTGTCCAGAGTGTCAGAGAGAGTCACAGTGTGTCTCAGAGAGTGTCAGAGAGGGACAGAGAGTGTCACACTGTTTTCCAGAGAGTCAGAGAGAGTCGCAGTGTGTTTCAGAGGGTGTCAGAGAGGGACAGAGAGTGTCACATTGTTTTCCAGAGTGACAGAGAGAGTCACAGTGTGTCTCAGAGAGTGTCAGAGAGTGTCAGAGAGAGTCACAATGTGTCTCAGAAAGTGTCAGAGAGGGACAGAGTGTGTCACCCTGTTTTCCAGAGAGTCAGAGCGAGGCACAGTGTGTCTCAATGAGTGTCCGAGACGGACAGAGAGTGTCACACTGTTTTCCAAAGTGTTAGAGAGAGTCATAGTGTGTCTCAGATAGTGTCAGAGAGGGACAGAGAGTGTCTCACTGTTTTCCAGAATGTCAGTGAGAGTCGCAGTGTGTTTCAGAGAGTGTCAGAGAGGGACAGAGAGTGTCACACTGTTTTCCAGAGTGTCAGAGAGAGTCACAGTGTGTCTCAGAGAGTGTCAGAGAGGGACAGAGAGGGTCACACTGTTTTCCAGATTGTCAGAGAGAGTCACAGTGTGTCTCAGAGAGTGTCAGAGAGGGACAGAGAGTGTCACACTGTTTTCCAGAGTCTCAGAGAGATTCACAGTGTGCCTCAGAGAGTTTCAGAGAGGGACAGAGAGTGTCACAATGTTTTCCAGAGTCTCAGAGAGATACACAGTGTGTCTCAGAGAGTGTCAGAGTGAGTCACAGTGTGTCTCAGAGAGTGTTAGAGAGGTCTAGGGAGAGTCACACTGTTTTCCAGAGTGTCAGAGAGAGTCACAGTGTGTCTCAGAGAGTATCAGAGAGGGACAGAGAGTGTCACACTATTTTTCAGTGTCAGAGAGAGTCACAGTGTGTCTCAGAGAGTGTCAGAGAGGAACAGAGAGTGTCACATTGTTTTCCAGAGTGACAGAGAGAGTCACAGTGTATCTCAGAGAGTGTCAGAGAGAGTCACAGGGTGTCTCAGAGAGTGTCAGAGAGGGACAGAGTGTGTCACCCTGTTTTCCAGAGTGTCAGAGCGAGGCACAGTGTGTCTCAGAGAGTGTCCGAGACGGACAGAGAGTGTCACACTGTTTTCCAAAGTGTGAGAGAGAGTCAGAGTGTGTCTCAGATAGTGTCAGAGAGGGACAGAGAGTGTCACACTGTTTTCCAGAATGTCAGTGAGAGTCGCAGTGTGTCTCAGAGAGTGTCAGAGAGGGACAGAGAGTGTCACACTGTTTTCCAGAGTGTCAGAGAGAGTCACGGTGTGTCTCAGAGAGTGTCAGAGAGGGACAGAGAGTGTCACACTGTTTTCCAGAGTCTCAGAGAGAGTCACAGTGTGTCTCAGAGAGTGTCAGAGAGGGACAGAGAGTCTCACACTGTTTTCCAGAGTGTCAGAGAGAGTCACAGTGTGTCTCAGAGAATGTCAGAGAGGGACAGAGAGTGTCAAATTGTTTTCCAGAGTGTCAGAGAGAGTCACAGTGTGTCTCAGAGTGTGTGAGAGAGGGTCATAGAGTGTCACACTGTTTTGCAGAGTGTCAGAGAGAGTCACAGTGTATCTCAGAGAGTGTCAGAGAGGGACAGAGTGTGTCACACTGTTTTCCAGAGTGTCTGAGATAGTCACAGTGTGTCTCAGAGAGTGTCAGAGAGTGACAGAGTGTGTCACACTGTTTTCCAGAGTGTCAGAGAGAGTCACAGAGTGTCTCAGAGAGTGCCAGAGAGGGACAGAGAGTGTCACACTGTTTTCCAGATGTCGGAGAGTCACAATATGTCTCAGAGAGTGTCAGAGAGAGTCACAGTGTGTCTCAGAGAGTGTCAGAGAGGGACAGAGAGTGTCACACTGTTTTCCAGAGTGTCAGAGAGAGTCACAGTGTGTCTCAGAGAGTGTCAGAGAGAGTCACAGTGTGTCTCAGAGAGTGTTTGAAAGGGTCGGAGAGTGTCACACAGTTTTCCAGAGTGTCAGAGAGAATCTCAGTGTGTCTCAGAGAGTGTCAGAGAGGGACTGAGAGTTTCACAATGTTTTCCAGAGTGTCAGAGAGAGTCACAATGTGTATCAGAGAGTGTCCGAGAGAGTCACAGTGTGTCTCAGAGAGTGTCAGAGAGAGACAGAGAATGTCTCACTGTTTT
This sequence comes from Chiloscyllium plagiosum, assembly GCF_037043375.1. NCBI lineage: Eukaryota > Metazoa > Chordata > Chondrichthyes > Orectolobiformes > Hemiscylliidae > Chiloscyllium > Chiloscyllium plagiosum. The sequence goes on along the minus strand of NW_028270186.1, from coordinate 52,842,813 downwards.
CCAGAGTGACAGAGAGAGTCAAATTGTGTCTCAGAGAGTGTCAGAGAGAGTCATAGTGTGTCTCAGAGAGTGTCAGAGAGGGACAGAGAGTCTCACACTGTTTTCCAGAGTGTCAGAGAGAGTCACAGTGTGTCTCAGAGAGTGTCAGAGTCGGAGAGAGATTGTCACACTGTTTTCCAGAGTGTCAGAGAGTGTCACAGTGTGTCTCAGAGTGTGTCAGAGAGGGACAGAGAGTGTCACCCTGTTTTCCAGAGTGTCAGAGAGAGTCACAGTGTGTCTCAGAGAGTGTCAGAGAGGGACAGAGAGTGTCACAATGTTTTCCAGAGTGACAGAGAGAGTCACAGTGTGTCTCAGAGAGTGTCAGAGAGGGACAGAGAGTGTCACACTGTTTTCCAGAGTGACAGAGAGAGTCATAGTGTGTCTCAGAGAGTGTCAGAGATGGACAGAGAGTGTCACATTGTTTTCCAGAGTGTCAGAGAGAGTCATAGTGTGTCTCAGAGAGTGTCAGAGAGTGACAGAGAGTGTCACACTGTTTTCCAGATTGTCAGAGAGAGTCACAGTGTGTCTCAGAGAGTGCCAGAGAGGGACAGAGAGTGTCACACTGTTTTCCAGATGTCGGAGAGTCACAATATGTCTCAGAGAGTGTCAGAGAGAGTCACAGTGTGTCTCAGAGAGTGTCAGAGAGGGACAGAGAGTGTCACACTGTTTTCCAGAGTGTCAGAGAGAGTCACAGTGTGTCTCAGAGAGTGTCAGAGAGAATCTCAGTGTGTCTCAGAGAGTGTCAGAGAGGGACAGAGAGTTTCACAATGTTTTCCAGAGTGTCAGAGAGAGTCACAATGTGTCTCAGAGAGTGTCCGAGAGAGTCACAGTGTGTCTCAGAGAGTGTCAGAGAGGGACAGAGAATGTCTCACTGTTTTCCAGAGTGACAGAGAGAGTCAAATTGTGTCTCAGAGAGTGTCAGAGAGAGTCACAGTGTGTCTCAGAGAGTATCAGAGATGGACAGAGAGTGTCACACTATTTTTCAGTGTCAGAGAGAGTCACAGTGTGTCTCAGAGAGTGTCAGAGAGGGACAGAGAGTGTCACATTGTTTTCCAGAGTGACAGAGAGAGTCACAGTGTATCTCAGAGAGTGTCAGAGCGTGTCAGAGAGAGTCACAGGGTGTCTCAGAGAGTATCAGAGAGGGACAGAGAGGGTCACACTATTTTTCAGTGTCAGAGAGAGTCACAGTGTGTCTCAGAGAGTGTCAGAGAGGGACAGAGAGTGTCACATTGTGTTCCAGAGTGACAGAGAGAGTCACAGTGTATCTCAGAGAGTGTCAGAGAGTGTCAGTGAGAGTCACAGGGTGTCTCAGAGAGTGTCAGAGAGGGACAGAGTGTGTCACCCTGTTTTCCAGAGTGTCAGAGCGAGGCACAGTGTGTCTCAGAGAGTGTCCGAGACGGACAGAGAGTGTCACACTGTTTTCCAAAGTGTGAGAGAGAGTCATAGTGTGTCTCAGATCGTGTCAGAGAGGGACAGAGAGGGTCACACTGTTTTCCAGATTGTCAGAGAGAGTCACAGTGTGTCTCAGAGAGTGGCAGAGAGGGACAGAGAGGGACACACTGTTTTCCAGAGTCTCAGAGAGAGTCACAGTGTGTCTCAGAGAGTATCAGAGAGGGACAGAGAGTGTCACACTATTTTTCAGTGTCAGAGAGAGTCACAGTGTGTCTCAGAGAGTATCAGAGAGGGACAGAGAGTGTCACACTGTTTTTTCAGTGTCAGAGAGAGTCACAGTGTGTGTCAGAGAGGGACAGAGAGTGTCACATTGTTTTCCAGCGTGTCAGAGAGAGTCACAGTGTGTCTCAGAGAGTGTGAGAGAGGGTCAGAGAGTGTCACACTATTTTTCAGTGTCAGAGAGAGTCACAGTGTGTGTCAGAGAGGGACAGAGAGTGTCACATTGTTTTCCAGATTTTCTAAGAGAGTCACAGTGTGTCTCAGAGAGTGTGAGAGAGGGTCAGAGAGTGTCACACTGATTTCCAGAGTGTCAGAGAGAGTCACGGTGTGTCTCAGAGAGTGTCAGAGAGGGACAGAGAGTGTCACATTGTTTTCCAGAGTGTCAGAGAGAGTCACAGTGTGTCTCAGAGAGTGCCAGAGAGGGACAGAGAGTGTCACACTGTTTTCCAGATGTCGGAGAGTCACAATATGTCTCAGAGAGTGTCAGAGAGAGTCACAGTGTGTCTCAGAGAGTGTCAGAGAGGGACAGAGAGTGTCACACTGTTTTCCAGAGTGTCAGAGAGAGTCACAGTGTGTCTCAGAGAGTGTCAGAGAGAGTCACAGTGTGTCTCAGAGAGTGTTTGAAAGGGTCGGAGAGTGTCACATTGTTTTCCAGAGTGACAGAGGGAGTAACAGTGTGTCTCAGAGAGTGTCAGAGAGTGTCAGAGAGAGTCACAGTGTGTCTCAGAGAGTGTCAGAGAGGGACTGAGAGTTTCACAATGTTTTCCAGAGTGTCAGAGAGAGTCACAATGTGTATCAGAGAGTGTCCGAGAGAGTCACAGTGTGTCTCAGAGAGTGTCAGAGAGAGACAGAGAATGTCTCACTGTTTTCCAGAGTGACAGAGAGAGTCAAATTGTGTCTCAGAGAGTGTCAGAGAGAGTCATAGTGTGTCTCAGAGAGTGTCAGAGAGGGACAGAGAGTCTCACACTGTTTTCCAGAGTGTCAGAGAGAGTCACAGTGTGTCTCAGAGAGTGTCAGAGTCGGAGAGAGATTGTCACACTGTTTTCCAGAGTGTCAGAGAGTGTCACAGTGTGTCTCAGAGAGTGTCAGAGAGGGACAGAGAGTGTCACCCTGTTTTCCAGAGTGTCAGAGAGAGTCACAGTGTGTCTCAGAGAGTGTCAGAGAGGGACAGAGAGTGTCACAATGTTTTCCAGAGTGACAGAGAGAGTCACAGTGTGTCTCAGAGAGTGTCAGAGAGGGACAGAGAGTGTCACACTGTTTTCCAGAGTGACAGAGAGAGTCATAGTGTGTCTCAGAGAGTGTCAGAGATGGACAGAGAGTGTCACACTGTTTTCCAGAGTGTCAGAGAGAGTCATAGTGTGTCTCAGAGAGTGTCAGAGAGTGACAGAGAGTGTCACACTGTTTTCCAGATTGTCAGAGAGAGTCACAGTGTGTCTCAGAGAGTGCCAGAGAGGGACAGAGAGTGTCACACTGTTTTCCAGATGTCGGAGAGTCACAATATGTCTCAGAGAGTGTCAGAGAGAGTCACAGTGTGTCTCAGAGAGTGTCAGAGAGGGACAGAGAGTGTCACACTGTTTTCCAGAGTGTCAGAGAGAGTCACAGTGTGTCTCAGAGAGTGTCAGAGAGAATCTCAGTGTGTCTCAGAGAGTGTCAGAGAGGGACAGAGAGTTTCACAATGTTTTCCAGAGTGTCAGAGAGAGTCACAATGTGTCTCAGAGAGTGTCCGAGAGAGTCACAGTGTGTCTCAGAGAGTGTCAGAGAGGGACAGAGAATGTCTCACTGTTTTCCAGAGTGACAGAGAGAGTCAAATTGTGTCTCAGAGAGTGTCAGAGAGAGTCACAGTGTGTCTCAGAGAGTATCAGAGATGGACAGAGAGTGTCACACTATTTTTCAGTGTCAGAGAGAGTCACAGTGTGTCTCAGAGAGTGTCAGAGAGGGACAGAGAGTGTCACATTGTTTTCCAGAGTGACAGAGAGAGTCACAGTGTATCTCAGAGAGTGTCAGAGCGTGTCAGAGAGAGTCACAGGGTGTCTCAGAGAGTATCAGAGAGGGACAGAGAGGGTCACACTATTTTTCAGTGTCAGAGAGAGTCACAGTGTGTCTCAGAGAGTGTCAGAGAGGGACAGAGAGTGTCACATTGTGTTCCAGAGTGACAGAGAGAGTCACAGTGTATCTCAGAGAGTGTCAGAGAGTGTCAGTGAGAGTCACAGGGTGTCTCAGAGAGTGTCAGAGAGGGACAGAGTGTGTCACCCTGTTTTCCAGAGTGTCAGAGCGAGGCACAGTGTGTCTCAGAGAGTGTCCGAGACGGACAGAGAGTGTCACACTGTTTTCCAAAGTGTGAGAGAGAGTCATAGTGTGTCTCAGATCGTGTCAGAGAGGGACAGGGAGGGTCACACTGTTTTCCAGATTGTCAGAGAGAGTCACAGTGTGTCTCAGAGAGTGGCAGAGAGGGACAGAGAGGGACACACTGTTTTCCAGAGTCTCAGAGAGAGTCACAGTGTGTCTCAGAGAGTATCAGAGAGGGACAGAGAGTGTCACACTATTTTTCAGTGTCAGAGAGAGTCACAGTGTGTCTCAGAGAGTATCAGAGAGGGACAGAGAGTGTCACACTGTTTTTTCAGTGTCAGAGAGAGTCACAGTGTGTGTCAGAGAGGGACAGAGAGTGTCACATTGTTTTCCAGCGTGTCAGAGAGAGTCACAGTGTGTCTCAGAGAGTGTGAGAGAGGGTCAGAGAGTGTCACACTATTTTTCAGTGTCAGAGAGAGTCACAGTGTGTGTCAGAGAGGGACAGAGAGTGTCACATTGTTTTCCAGATTTTCTAAGAGAGTCACAGTGTGTCTCAGAGAGTGTGAGAGAGGGTCAGAGAGTGTCACACTGATTTCCAGAGTGTCAGAGAGAGTCACGGTGTGTCTCAGAGAGTGTCAGAGAGGGACAGAGAGTGTCACATTGTTTTCTAGAGTGTCAGAGAGAGTCACAGTGTGTCTCAGAGAGTGCCAGAGAGGGACAGAGAGTGTCACACTGTTTTCCAGATGTCGGAGAGTCACAATATGTCTCAGAGAGTGTCAGAGAGAGTCACAGTGTGTCTCAGAGAGTGTCAGAGAGGGACAGAGAGTGTCACACTGTTTTCCAGAGTGTCAGAGAGAGTCACAGTGTGTCTCAGAGAGTGTCAGAGAGAGTCACAGTGTGTCTCAGAGAGTGTTTGAAAGGGTCGGAGAGTGTCACATTGTTTTCCAGAGTGACAGAGGGAGTAACAGTGTGTCTCAGAGAGTGTCAGAGAGTGTCAGAGAGAGTCACAGTGTGTCTCAGAGAGTGTCAGAGAGGTACAGAGTGTGTCACCCTGTTTTCCAGAGTCTCAGAGAGATTCACAGTGTGTCTCAGAGAGTGTCAGAGAGGGACAGAGAGTTTCACAATGTTTTCCAGAGTGTCAGAGAGAGTCACAATGTGTCTCAGAGAGTGTCCGAGAGAGTCACAGTGTTTCTCAGAGAGTGTCAGAGAGGGACAGAGAATGTTTCACTGTTTTGCAGAGTGACAGAGAGAGTCAAATTGTGTCTCAGAGAGTGTCAGAGAGAGTCATAGTGTGTCTCAGAGAGTGTCAGAGAGGGACAGAGAGTCTCACACTGTTTTCCAGAGTGTCAGAGAGAGTCACAGTGTGTCTCAGAGAGTGTCAGAGTCGGAGAGAGATTGTCACACTGTTTTCCAGAGTGTCAGAGAGTGTCACAGTGTGTCTCAGAGAGTGTCAGAGAGGGACAGAGAGTGTCACACTGTTTTCCAGAGTGACAGAGAGAGTCACAGTGTGTCTCAGAGAGTGTCAGAGAGGGACAGAGAGTGTCACTCTGTTTTCCAGAGTGACAGAGAGTCACAGTGTGTCTCAGAGAGTGTAAGAGAGGGACAGAGAGTGTCACACTGTTTTCCAGAGTGTCAGAGAGAGTCACAGTGTGTCCCAGAGAGTGTCAGAGAGGGACAGAGAGTGTCACACTGTTTTCCAGAGTGTCAGAGAGAGTCATAGTGTGTCTCAGAGAGTGTCAGAGAGTGACAGAGAGTGTCACACTGTTTTCCAGATTGTCAGAGAGAGTCACAGTGTGTCTCAGAGAGTGCCAGAGAGGGACAGAGAGTGTCACACTGTTTTCCAGATGTCGGAGAGTCACAATATGTCTCAGAGAGTGTCAGAGAGAGTCACAGTGTGTCTCAGAGAGTGTCAGAGAGGGACAGAGAGTGTCACACTGTTTTCCAGAGTGTCAGAGAGAGTCACAGTGTGTCTCAGAGAGTGTCAGAGAGAGTCACAGTGTGTGTCAGAGAGGGACAGAGAGTGTCACATTGTTTTCCAGAGTGTCAGAGAGAGTCACAGTGTGTCTCAGAGAGTGTCAGAGAGGGACAGAGAGTGTCACACTATTTTTCAGTGTCAGAGAGAGTCACAGTGTGTGTCAGAGAGGGACAGAGAGTGTCACATTGTTTTCCAGATTTTCTAAGAGAGTCACAGAGTGTCTCAGAGAGTGTCAGAGAGGGACAGAGAGTGTCACATTGTTTTCCAGAGTGTCAGAGAGAGTCACAGTGTATCTGAGGGAGTGTCAGAGAGAGTCACAGTGTGTCTCAGAGAGTGTCAGAGAGGGTCGGAGAGTGTCACACAGTTTTTCAGAGTGTCAGAGAGAGTCACAGTGTGTCTCAGAGAGTGTCAGAGAGAGTCACAGTGTGTCTCAGCGAGTGACAGAGAGGGACAGAGAGTGTCACACTGTTGTCCAGAGTGTCAGAGAGAGTCACAGTGTGTCTCAGAGAGTGTCAGAGAGGGACAGAGAGTGTCACACTGTTTTCCAGAGAGTCAGAGAGGGTCACAGTGTGTCTCAGAGACGGACAGAGAGTGTCACACTGTTGTCCAGAGTGTCAGAGAGAGTCACAGTGTGTCTCAGAGAGTGTCAGAGAGGGGCAGAGAGTGTCACACTGTTTTCCAGAGAGTCAGAGAGAGTCACAGTGTGTTTCAGAGGGTGTCAGAGAGGGACATAGAGTGTCACATTGTTTTCCAGAGTGACAGAGAGAGTCACAGTGTGTCTCAGAGAGTGTCAGAGAGTGTCAGAGAGAGTCACAATGTGTCTCAGAAAGTGTCAGAGAGGGACAGAGTGTGTCACCCTGTTTTCCAGAGAGTCAGAGCGAGGCACAGTGTGTCTCAATGAGTGTCTGAGACGGACAGAGAGTGTCACACTGTTTTCCAAAGTGTTAGAGAGAGTCATAGTGTGTCTCAGAGAGTGTCAGAGAGGGACAGAGAGTGTCACACTGTTTTCCAGAATATCAGTGAGAGTCGCAGTGTGTTTCAGAGAGTGTCAGAGAGGGACAGAGAGTGTCACACTGTTTTCCAGAGTGTCAGACAGAGTCACAGTGTGTCTCAGAGAGTGTCAGAGAGGGACAGAGAGGGTCACACTGTTTTCCAGATTGTCAGAGAGAGTCACAGTGTGTCTCAGAGAGTGTCAGAGAGGGACAGAGAGTGTCACACTGTTTTCCAGAGTCTCAGAGAGATTCACAGTGTGCCTCAGAGAGTTTCAGAGAGGGACAGAGAGTGTCACACTGTTTTCCAGAGTCTCAGAGAGATTCACAGTGTGTCTCAGAGAGTGTCAGAGTGAGTCACAGTGTGTCTCAGAGAGTGTTAGAGAGGTCTAGGGAGAGTCACACTGTTTTCCAGAGTGTCAGAGAGAGTCACAGTGTGTCTCAGAGAGTATCAGAGAGGGACAGAGAGTGTCACACTATTTTTCAGTGTCAGAGAGAGTCACAGTGTGTCTCAGAGAGTGTCAGAGAGGAGCAGAGAGTGTCACATTGTTTTCCAGAGTGACAGAGAGAGTCACAGTGTATCTCAGAGAGTGTCAGAGAGAGTCACAGGGTGTCTCAGAGAGTGTCAGAGAGGGACAGAGTGTGTCACCCTGTTTTCCAGAGTGTCAGAGCGAGGCACAGTGTGTCTCAGAGAGTGTCCGAGACGGACAGAGAGTGTCACACTGTTTTCCAAAGTGTGAGAGAGAGTCATAGTGTGTCTCAGATAGTGTCAGAGAGGGACAGAGAGTGTCACACTGTTTTCCAGAATGTCAGTGAGAGTCGCAGTGTGTCTCAGAGAGTGTCAGAGAGGGACAGAGAGTGTCACACTGTTTTCCAGAGTGTCAGAGAGAGTCACAGTGTGTCTCAGAGAGTGTCAGAGAGGGACAGAGAGTGTCAAACTGTTTTCCAGAGTATCAGAGTGAGAGTCAAGTGTGTCTCAGAGAGTGTCAGAGAGGGACAGAGAGTGTCAAATTGTTTTCCAGAGTGTCAGAGAGAGTCACAGTGTGTCTCAGAGTGTGTGAGAGAGGGTCATAGAGTGTCACACTGTTTTGCAGAGTGTCAGAGAGAGTCACAGTGTATCTCAGAGAGTGTCAGAGAGGGACAGAGTGTGTCACACTGTTTTCCAGAGTGTCAGAGAGAGTCACAGTGTGTCTCAGAGAGTGCCAGAGAGGGACAGAGAGTGTCACACTGTTTTCCAGATGTCGGAGAGTCACAATATGTCTCAGATAGTGTCAGAGAGAGTCACAGTGTGTCTCAGAGAGTGTCAGAGAGGGACAGAGAGTGTCACACTGTTTTCCAGAGTGTCAGAGAGAGTCACAGTGTGTCTCAGAGAGTGTCAGAGAGGGACAGAGAGTCTCACACTGTTTTCCAGAGTGTCAGAGAGAGTCACAGTGTGTCTCAGAGAATGTCAGAGAGGGACAGAGAGTGTCACTCTGTTTTCGAGAGTGACAGAGAGTCACAGTGTGTCTCAGAGAGTGTAAGAGAGGGACAGAGAGTGTCACACTGTTTTGCAGAGTGTCAGAGAGAGTCACAGTGTGTCCCAGAGAGTGTCAGAGAGGGACAGAGAGTGTCACACTGTTTTCCAGAGTGTCAGAGAGAGTCATAGTGTGTCTCAGAGAGTGTCAGAGAGTGACAGAGAGTGCCACACTGTTTTCCAGATTGTCAGAGAGAGTCACAGTGTGTCTCAGAGAGTGCCAGAGAGGGACAGAGAGTGTCACACTGTTTTCCAGATGTCGGAGAGTCACAATGTGTCTCAGAGAGTGTCAGAGAGAGTCTCAGTGTGTCTCAGAGAGTGTCAGAGAGGGACAGAGAGTGTCACACTGTTTTCCAGAGTGTCAGAGAGAGTCACAGTGTGTCTCAGAGAGTGTCAGAGAGAGAGTCACAGTGTGTCTCAGAGAGTGTTTGAAAGGGTCGGAGAGTGTCACACAGTTTTCCAGAGTGTCAGAGAGAATCTCAGTGTGTCTCAGAGAGTGTCAGAGAGGGACAGAGAGTTTCACAATGTTTTCCAGAGTGTCAGAGAGAGTCACAATGTGTCTCAGAGAGTGTCCGAGAGAGTCACAGTGTGTCTCAGAGTGTGTCAGAGAGAGACAGAGAATGTCTCACTGTTTTCCAGAGTGACAGAGAGAGTCAAATTGTGTCTCAGAGAGTGTCAGAGAGAGTCATAGTGTGTCTCAGAGAGTGTCAGACAGGGACAGAGAGTCTCACACTGTTTTCCAGAGTGTCAGAGAGAGTCACAGTGTGTCTCAGAGAGTGTCAGAGTCGGAGAGAGATTGTCACACTGTTTTCCAGAGTGTCAGAGAGTGTCACAGTGTGTCTCAGAGAGTGTCAGAGAGGGACAGAGAGTCTCACACTGTTTTCCAGAGTGTCAGAGAGAGTCACAGTGTGTCTCAGAGAGTGTCAGAGTCGGAGAGAGATTGTCAAACTGTTTTCCAGATTGTCAGAGAGAGTCACAGTGTGTCTCAGAGAGTGTCAGAGAGGGACAGAGAGTGTCACACTGTTTTCCAGAGTCTCAGAGAGATTCACAGTGTGCCTCAGAGAGTTTCAGAGAGGGACAGAGAGTGTCACACTGTTTTCCAGAGTCTCAGAGAGATTCACAGTGTGTCTCAGAGAGTGTCAGAGTGAGTCACAGTGTGTCTCAGAGAGTGTTAGAGAGGTCTAGGGAGAGTCACACTGTTTTCCAGAGTGTCAGAGAGAGTCACAGTGTGTCTCAGAGAGTATCAGAGAGGGACAGAGAGTGTAACACTATTTTTCAGTGTCAGAGAGCGTCACAGTGTGTCTCAGAGAGTGTCAGAGAGGGACAGAGAGTGTCACATTGTTTTCCAGAGTGACAGAGAGAGTCACAGTGTATCTCAGAGAGTGTCAGAGAGTGTCAGAGAGAGTCACAGGGTGTCTCAGAGAGTGTCAGAGAAGGACAAAGAGTGTCACACTGTTTTCCAGAGTCTCAGAGAGAGTCACAGTGTGTCTCAGAGAGTGTCAGAGAGGTACATAGAGTGTCAAACTGTTTTCCAGAGTGTCATAGTGAGAGTCACAGTGTGTCTCAGAGAGTGTCAGAGAGGGACAGAGAGTGTCAAATTGTTTTCCAGAGTGTCAGAGAGAGTCACAGTGTGTCTCAGAGAGTGTGAGAGAGGGTCATAGAGTGTCACACTGTTTTGCAGAGTGTCAGAGAGAGTCATAGTGTGTCTCAGAGAGTGTCAGAGAGTGACAGAGAGTGCCACACTGTTTTCCAGATTGTCAGAGAGAGTCACAGTGTGTCTCAGAGAGTGCCAGAGAGGGACAGAGAGTGTCACACTGTTTTCCAGATGTCGGAGTGTCACAATGTGTCTCAGAGAGTGTCAGAGAGAGTCACAGTGTGTCTCAGAGAGTGTCAGAGAGGGACAGAGAGTGTCACACTGTTTTCCAGAGTGTCAGAGAGAGTCACAGTGTGTCTCAGAGAGTGTCAGAGAGAGAGTCACAGTGTGTCTCAGAGAGTGTTTGAAAGGGTCGGAGAGTGTCACACAGTTTTCCAGAGTGTCAGAGAGAATCTCAGTGTGTCTCAGAGAGTGTCAGAGAGGGACAGAGAGTTTCACAATGTTTTCCAGAGTGTCAGAGAGAGTCACAATGTGTCTCAGAGAGTGTCCGAGAGAGTCACAGTGTGTCTCAGAGTGTGTCAGAGAGAGACAGAGAATGTCTCACTGTTTTCCAGAGTGACAGAGAGAGTCAAATTGTGTCTCAGAGAGTGTCAGAGAGAGTCATAGTGTGTCTCAGAGAGTGTCAGACAGGGACAGAGAGTCTCACACTGTTTTCCAGAGTGTCAGAGAGAGTCACAATGTGTCTCAGAGAGTGTCAGAGTCGGAGAGAGATTGTCACACTGTTTTCCAGAGTGTCAGAGAGTGTCACAGTGTGTCTCAGAGAGTGTCAGAGAGGGACAGAGAGTCTCACACTGTTTTCCAGAGTGTCAGAGAGAGTCACAGTGTGTCTCAGAGAGTGTCAGAGTCGGAGAGAGATTGTCAAACTGTTTTCCAGATTGTCAGAGAGAGTCACAGTGTGTCTCAGAGAGTGTCAGAGAGGGACAGAGAGTGTCACACTGTTTTCCAGAGTCTCAGAGAGATTCACAGTGTGCCTCAGAGAGTTTCAGAGAGGGACAGAGAGTGTCACACTGTTTTCCAGAGTCTCAGAGAGATTCACAGTGTGTCTCAGAGAGTGTCAGAGTGAGTCACAGTGTGTCTCAGAGAGTGTTAGAGAGGTCTAGGGAGAGTCACACTGTTTTCCAGAGTGTCAGAGAGAGTCACAGTGTGTCTCAGAGAGTATCAGAGAGGGACAGAGAGTGTAACACTATTTTTCAGTGTCAGAGAGCGTAACAGTGTGTCTCAGAGAGTGTCAGAGAGGGACAGAGAGTGTCACATTGTTTTCCAGAGTGACAGAGAGAGTCACAGTGTATCTCAGAGAGTGTCAGAGAGTGTCAGAGAGAGTCACAGGGTGTCTCAGAGAGTGTCAGAGAAGGACAAAGAGTGTCACACTGTTTTCCAGAGTCTCAGAGAGAGTCACAGTGTGTCTCAGAGAGTGTCAGAGAGGTACATAGAGTGTCAAACTGTTTTCCAGAGTGTCATAGTGAGAGTCACAGTGTGTCTCAGAGAGTGTCAGAGAGGGACAGAGAGTGTCAAATTGTTTTCCAGAGTGTCAGAGAGAGTCACAGTGTGTCTCAGAGAGTGTGAGAGAGGGTCATAGAGTGTCACACTGTTTTGCAGAGTGTCAGAGAGAGTCACAGTGTATCTCAGAGAGTGTCAGAGAGGGACAGAGTGTGTCACACTGTTTTCCAGAGTGTCAGAGATAGTCACAGTGTGTCTCAGAGAGTGTCAGAGAGTGACAGAGTGTGTCACACTGTTTTCCAGAGTGTCAGAGAGAGTCACAGTGTGTCTCAGAGAGTGCCAGAGAGGGACAGAGAGTGTCACACTGTTTTCCAGATGTCGGAGAGTCACAATATGTCTCAGAGAGTGTCAGAGAGTGTCACAGTGTGTCTCAGAGAGTGTCAGAGAGGGACAGAGAGTGTCACACTGTTTTCCAGAGTGACAGAGAGAGTCACAGTGTGTCTCAGAGAGTGTCAGAGAGGGACAGAGAGTGTCACACTGTTTTCCAGAGTGACAGAGAGAGTCACAGTGTGTCTCAGAGAGTGTCAGAGAGGGACAGAGAGTGTCACACTGTTTTCCAGAGTGATAGAGAGAGTCACAGTGTGTCTCAGAGAGTGTCAGAGAGGGACAGAGAGTGTCACTCTGTTTTCCAGAGTGACAGAGAGTCACAGTGTGTCCCAGAGAGTGTCAGAGAGGGACAGAGAGTGTCACACTGTTTTCCAGAGTGTCAGAGAGAGTCATAGTGTGTCTCAGAGAGTGTCAGAGAGTGACAGAGAGTGTCACACTGTTTTCCAGATTGTCAGAGAGAGTCACAGTGTGTCTCAGAGAGTGCCAGAGAGGGACAGAGAGTGTCACACTGTTTTCCAGATGTCGGAGAGTCACAATATGTCTCAGAGAGTCTCAGAGAGAGTCACAGTGTGTCTCAGAGAGTGTCAGAGAGGGACAGAGAGTGTCACACTGTTTTCCAGAGTGTCAGAGAGAGTCACAGTGTGTCTCAGAGAGTGTCAGAGAGAGTCACAGTGTGTCTCAGAAAGTGTTTGAAAGGGTCGGAGAGTGTCACACAGTTTTCCAGAGTGTCAGAGAGAATCTCAGTGTGTCTCAGAGAGTGTCAGAGAGGGACAGAGAGTTTCACAATGTTTTCCAGAGTGTCAGAGAGAGTCACAATGTGTCTCAGAGAGTGTCCGAGAGAGTCACAGTGTGTCTCAGAGAGTGTCAGAGAGGGACAGAGAATGTCTCACTGTTTTCCAGAGTGACAGAGAGAGTCAAATTGTGTCTCAGAGAGTGTCAGAGAGAGTCATAGTGTGTCTCAGAGAGAGTCAGAGAGGGACAGAGAGTCTCACACTGTTTTCCAGAATGTCAGAGAGAGTCACAGTGTGTCTCAGAGAGTATCAGAGAGGGACAGAGAGTGTCACACTATTTTTCAGTATCAGAGAGAGTCACAGTGTGTCTCAGAGAGTGTCAGAGAGGGACAGAGAGTGTCACATTGCTTTCCAGTGTGACAGAGAGAGTCACAGTGTATCTCAGAGAGTGTCAGGGAGTGTCAGAGAGAGTCACAGGGTGTCTCAGAGAGTATCAGAGAGGGACAGAGAGTGTCACACTAATTTTCAGTGTCAGAGAGAGTCACAGTGTGTCTCAGAGAGTGTCAGAGAGGGACAGAGAGTGTCACATTGTTTTCCAGAGTGACAGAGAGAGTCACTGTGTATCTCAGAGAGTGTCAGAGAGTGTCAGAGAGAGTCACAGGGTGTCTCAGAGAGTGTCAGAGAGGGACAGAGTGTGTCACCCTGTTTTCCAGAGTGTTAGAGCGAGGCACAGTGTGTCTCAGAGAGTGTCCGAGACGGAAAGAGAGTGTCACACTGTTTTCCAAAGTGTGAGAGAGAGTCATAGTGTGTCTCAGATAGTGTCAGAGAGGGACAGAGAGTGTCACACTGTTTTCCAGAATGTCAGTGAGAGTCGCAGTGTGTCTCAGAGAGTGTCAGAGAGGGACAGAGAGTGTCACACTGTTTTCCAGAGTCTCAGAGAGAGTCACAGTGTGTCTCAGAGAGTGTCAGAGAGGGACATAGAGTGTCAAACTGTTTTCCAGAGTGTCAGAGTGAGAGTCACAGTGTGTCTCAGAGAGTGTCAGAGAGGGACAGAGAGTGTCAAATTGTTTTCCAGAGTGTCAGAGAGTGTCACAGTGTGTCTCAGAGAGTGTGAGAGAGGGTCATAGAGTGTCACACTGTTTTGCAGAGTGTCAGAGAGAGTCACAGTGTATCTCAGAGAGTGTCAGAGAGGGACAGAGTGTGTCACACTGTTTTCCAGAGTGTCAGAGATAGTCACAGTGTGTCTCAGAGAGTGTCAGAGAGTGACAGAATGTGTCACACTGTTTTCCAGAGTGTCAGAGAGAGTCACAGTGTGTCTCAGAGAGTGCCAGAGAGGGACAGAGAGTGTCACACTGTTTTCCAGATGTCGGAGAGTCACAATATGTCTCAGAGAGTGTCAGAGAGAGTCACAGTGTGTCTCAGAGAGTGTCAGAGAGGGACAGAGAGTGTCACACTGTTTTCCAGAGTGTCAGAGAGAGTCACAGTGTGTCTCAGAGAGTGTCAGAGAGAGTCACAGTGTGTCTCAGAGAGTGTTTGAAAGGGTCGGAGAGTGTCACATTGTTTTCCAGAGTGACAGAGGGAGTAACAGTGTGTCTCAGAGAGTGTCAGAGAGTGTCAGAGAGAGTCACAGTGTGTCTCAGAGAGTGTCAGAGAGGTACAGAGTGTGTCACCCTGTTTTCCAGAGTCTCAGAGAGATTCACAGTGTGTCTCAGAGAGTGTCAGAGAGGGACAGAGAGTTTCACAATGTTTTCCAGAGTGTCAGAGAGAGTCACAATGTGTCTCAGAGAGTGTCCGAGAGAGTCACAGTGTTTCTCAGAGAGTGTCAGAGAGGGACAGAGAATGTTTCACTGTTTTGCAGAGTGACAGAGAGAGTCAAATTGTGTCTCAGAGAGTGTCAGAGAGAGTCATAGTGTGTCTCAGAGAGTGTCAGAGAGGGACAGAGAGTCTCACACTGTTTTCCAGAGTGTCAGAGAGAGTCACAGTGTGTCTCAGAGAGTGTCAGAGTCGGAGAGAGATTGTCACACTGTTTTCCAGAGTGTCAGAGAGTGTCACAGTGTGTCTCAGAGAGTGTCAGAGAGGGACAGAGAGTGTCACACTGTTTTCCAGAGTGACAGAGAGAGTCACAGTGTGTCTCAGAGAGTGTCAGAGAGGGACAGAGAGTGTCACTCTGTTTTCCAGAGTGACAGAGAGTCACAGTGTGTCTCAGAGAGTGTAAGAGAGGGACAGAGAGTGTCACACTGTTTTCCAGAGTGTCAGAGAGAGTCACAGTGTGTCCCAGAGAGTGTCAGAGAGGGACAGAGAGTGTCACACTGTTTTCCAGAGTGTCAGAGAGAGTCATAGTGTGTCTCAGAGAGTGTCAGAGAGTGACAGAGAGTGTCACACTGTTTTCCAGATTGTCAGAGAGAGTCACAGTGTGTCTCAGAGAGTGCCAGAGAGGGACAGAGAGTGTCACACTGTTTTCCAGATGTCGGAGAGTCACAATATGTCTCAGAGAGTGTCAGAGAGAGTCACAGTGTGTCTCAGAGAGTGTCAGAGAGGGACAGAGAGTGTCACACTGTTTTCCAGAGTGTCAGAGAGAGTCACAGTGTGTCTCAGAGAGTGTCAGAGAGAGTCACAGTGTGTGTCAGAGAGGGACAGAGAGTGTCACATTGTTTTCCAGAGTGTCAGAGAGAGTCACAGTGTGTCTCAGAGAGTGTGAGAGAGGGTCAGAGAGAGTCACACTATTTTTCAGTGTCAGAGAGAGTCACAGTGTGTGTCAGAGAGGGACAGAGAGTGTCACATTGTTTTCCAGATTTTCTAAGAGAGTCACAGTGTGTCTCAGAGAGTGTGAGAGAGGGTCAGAGAGTGTCACACTGATTTCCAGAGTGTCAGAGAGAGTCACGGTGTGTCTCAGAGAGTGTCAGAGAGGCACAGAAAGTGTCACATTGTTTTCCAGAGTGTCAGAGAGAGTCACAGTGTATCTGAGGGAGTGTCAGAGAGGGTCGGAGAGTGTCACACAGTTTTTCAGAGTGTCAGAGAGAGTCACAGTGTGTCTCAGAGAGTGTCAGAGAGAGTCACAGTGTGTCTCAGCGAGTGACAGAGAGGGACAGAGAGTGTCACACTGTTTTCCAGAGTGTCAGAGAGAGTCACAGTGTGTCTCAGAGAGTGTCAGAGAGGGACAGAGAGTGTCACACTGTTTTCCAGAGAGTCAGAGAGGGTCACAGTGTGTCTCAGAGACGGACAGAGAGTGTCACACTGTTGTCCAGAGTGTCAGAGAGAGTCACAGTGTGTCTCAGCGAGTGACAGAGAGGGACAGAGAGTGTCACACTGTTGTCCAGAGTGTCAGAGAGAGTCACAGTGTGTCTCAGAGAGTGTCAGAGAGGGGCAGAGAGTGTCACACTGTTTTCCAGAGAGTCAGAGAGAGTCACAGTGTGTTTCAGAGGGTGTCAGAGAGGGACATAGAGTGTCACATTGTTTTCCAGAGTGACAGAGAGAGTCACAGTGTGTCTCAGAGAGTGTCAGAGAGTGTCAGAGAGAGTCACAATGTGTCTCAGAAAGTGTCAGAGAGGGACAGAGTGTGTCACCCTGTTTTCCAGAGAGTCAGAGCGAGGCACAGTGTGTCTCAATGAGTGTCTGAGACGGACAGAGAGTGTCACACTGTTTTCCAAAGTGTTAGAGAGAGTCATAGTGTGTCTCAGAGAGTGTCAGAGAGGGACAGAGAGTGTCTCACTGTTTTCCAGAATATCAGTGAGAGTCGCAGTGTGTTTCAGAGAGTGTCAGAGAGGGACAGAGAGTGTCACACTGTTTTCCAGAGTGTCAGACAGAGTCACAGTGTGTCTCAGAGAGTGTCAGAGAGGGACAGAGAGGGTCACACTGTTTTCCAGATTGTCAGAGAGAGTCACAGTGTGTCTCAGAGAGTGTCAGAGAGGGACAGAGAGTGTCACACTGTTTTCCAGAGTCTCAGAGAGATTCACAGTGTGCCTCAGAGAGTTTCAGAGAGGGACAGAGAGTGTCACACTGTTTTCCAGAGTCTCAGAGAGATTCACAGTGTGTCTCAGAGAGTGTCAGAGTGAGTCACAGTGTGTCTCAGAGAGTGTTAGAGAGGTCTAGGGAGAGTCACACTGTTTTCCAGAGTGTCAGAGAGAGTCACAGTGTGTCTCAGAGAGTATCAGAGAGGGACAGAGAGTGTCACACTATTTTTCAGTGTCAGAGAGAGTCACAGTGTGTCTCAGAGAGTGTCAGAGAGGAGCAGAGAGTGTCACATTGTTTTCCAGAGTGACAGAGAGAGTCACAGTGTATCTCAGAGACTGTCAGAGAGAGTCACAGGGTGTCTCAGAGAGTGTCAGAGAGGGACAGAGTGTGTCACCCTGTTTTCCAGAGTGTCAGAGCGAGGCACAGTGTGTCTCAGAGAGTGTCCGAGACGGACAGAGAGTGTCACACTGTTTTCCAAAGTGTGAGAGAGAGTCATAGTGTGTCTCAGATAGTGTCAGAGAGGGACAGAGAGTGTCACACTGTTTTCCAGAGTGTCAGAGAGAGTCACAGTGTGTCTCAGAGAGTGTCAGAGAGGGACAGAGAGTGTCAAACTGTTTTCCAGAGTATCAGAGTGAGAGTCAAGTGTGTCTCAGAGAGTGTCAGAGAGGGACAGAGAGTGTCAAATTGTTTTCCAGAGTGTCAGAGAGAGTCACAGTGTGTCTCAGAGTGTGTGAGAGAGGGTCATAGAGTGTCACACTGTTTTGCAGAGTGTCAGAGAGAGTCACAGTGTATCTCAGAGAGTGTCAGAGAGGGACAGAGTGTGTCACCCTGTTTTCCAGAGTCTCAGAGAGATTCACAGTGTGTCTCAGAGAGTGTCAGAGAGGGACAGAGAGTTTCACAATGTTTTCCAGAGTGTCAGAGAGAGTCACAATGTGTCTCAGAGAGTGTCCGAGAGAGTCACAGTGTTTCTCAGAGAGTGTCAGAGAGGGACAGAGAATGTTTCACTGTTTTGCAGAGTGACAGAGAGAGTCAAATTGTGTCTCAGAGAGTGTCAGAGAGAGTCATAGTGTGTCTCAGAGAGTGTCAGAGAGGGACAGAGAGTCTCACACTGTTTTCCAGAGTGTCAGAGAGAGTCACAGTGTGTCTCAGAGAGTGTCAGAGTCGGAGAGAGATTGTCACACTGTTTTCCAGAGTGTCAGAGAGTGTCACAGTGTGTCTCAGAGAGTGTCAGAGAGGGACAGAGAGTGTCACACTGTTTTCCAGAGTGTCAGAGAGAGTCACAGTGTGTCCCAGAGAGTGTCAGAGAGGGACAGAGAGTGTCACACTGTTTTCCAGAGTGTCAGAGAGAGTCATAGTGTGTCTCAGAGAGTGTCAGAGAGTGACAGAGAGTGTCACACTGTTTTCCAGATTGTCAGAGAGAGTCACAGTGTGTCTCAGAGAGTGCCAGAGAGGGACAGAGAGTGTCACACTGTTTTCCAGATGTCGGAGAGTCACAATATGTCTCAGAGAGTGTCAGAGAGAGTCACAGTGTGTCTCAGAGAGTGTCAGAGAGGGACAGAGAGTGTCACACTGTTTTCCAGAGTGTCAGAGAGAGTCACAGTGTGTCTCAGAGAGTGTCAGAGAGAGTCACAGTGTGTGTCAGAGAGGGACAGAGAGTGTCACATTGTTTTCCAGAGTGTCAGAGAGAGTCACAGTGTGTCTCAGAGAGTGTGAGAGAGGGTCAGAGAGTGTCACACTATTTTTCAGTGTCAGAGAGAGTCACAGTGTGTGTCAGAGAGGGACAGAGAGTGTCACATTGTTTTCCAGATTTTCTAAGAGAGTCACAGTGTGTCTCAGAGAGTGTGAGAGAGGGTCAGAGAGTGTCACACTGATTTCCAGAGTGTCAGAGAGAGTCACGGTGTGTCTCAGAGAGTGTCAGAGAGGCACAGAGAGTGTCACATTGTTTTCCAGAGTGTCAGAGAGAGTCACAGTGTATCTGAGGGAGTGTCAGAGAGGGTCGGAGAGTGTCACACAGTTTTTCAGAGTGTCAGAGAGAGTCACAGTGTGTCTCAGAGAGTGTCAGAGAGAGTCACAGTGTGTCTCAGCGAGTGACAGAGAGGGACAGAGAGTGTCACACTGTTGTCCAGAGTGTCAGAGAGAGTCACAGTGTGTCTCAGAGAGTGTCAGAGAGGGACAGAGAGTGTCACACTGTTTTCCAGAGAGTCAGAGAGGGCCACAGTGTGTCTCAGAGACGGACAGAGAGTGTCACACTGTTGTCCAGAGTGTCAGAGAGAGTCACAGTGTGTCTCAGCGAGTGACAGAGAGGGACAGAGAGTGTCACACTGTTGTCCAGAGTGTCAGAGAGAGTCACAGTGTGTCTCAGAGAGTGTCAGAGAGGGGCAGAGAGTGTCACACTGTTTTCCAGAGAGTCAGAGAGAGTCATAGTGTGTTTCAGAGGGTGTCAGAGAGGGACATAGAGTGTCACATTGTTTTCCAGAGTGACAGAGAGAGTCACAGTGTGTCTCAGAGAGTGTCAGAGAGTGTCAGAGAGAGTCACAATGTGTCTCAGAAAGTGTCAGAGAGGGACAGAGTGTGTCACCCTGTTTTCCAGAGAGTCAGAGCGAGGCACAGTGTGTCTCAATGAGTGTCTGAGACGGACAGAGAGTGTCACACTGTTTTCCAAAGTGTTAGAGAGAGTCATAGTGTGTCTCAGAGAGTGTCAGAGAGGGACAGAGAGTGTCTCACTGTTTTCCAGAATATCAGTGAGAGTCGCAGTGTGTTTCAGAGAGTGTCAGAGAGGGACAGAGAGTGTCACACTGTTTTCCAGAGTGTCAGACAGAGTCACAGTGTGTCTCAGAGAGTGTCAGAGAGGGACAGAGAGGGTCACACTGTTTTCCAGATTGTCAGAGAGAGTCACAGTGTGTCTCAGAGAGTGTCAGAGAGGGACAGAGAGTGTCACACTGTTTTCCAGAGTCTCAGAGAGATTCACAGTGTGCCTCAGAGAGTTTCAGAGAGGGACAGAGAGTGTCACACTGTTTTCCAGAGTCTCAGAGAGATTCACAGTGTGTTTCAGAGAGTGTCAGAGTGAGTCACAGTGTGTCTCAGAGAGTGTTAGAGAGGTCTAGGGAGAGTCACACTGTTTTCCAGAGTGTCAGAGAGAGTCACAGTGTGTCTCAGAGAGTATCAGAGAGGGACAGAGAGTGTCACACTATTTTTCAGTGTCAGAGAGAGTCACAGTGTGTCTCAGAGAGTGTCAGAGAGGAGCAGAGAGTGTCACATTGTTTTCCAGAGTGACAGAGAGAGTCACAGTGTATCTCAGAGAGTGTCAGAGAGAGTCACAGGGTGTCTCAGAGAGTGTCAGAGAGGGACAGAGTGTGTCACCCTGTTTTCCAGAGTGTCAGAGCGAGGCACAGTGTGTCTCAGAGAGTGTCCGAGACGGACAGAGAGTGTCACACTGTTTTCCAAAGTGTGAGAGAGAGTCATAGTGTGTCTCAGATAGTGTCAGAGAGGGACAGAGAGTGTCACACTGTTTTCCAGAGTGTCAGAGAGAGTCGCAGTGTGTCTCAGAGAGTGTCAGAGAGGGACAGAGAGTGTCACACTGTTTTCCAGAATGTCAGTGAGAGTCGCAGTGTGTCTCAGAGAGTGTCAGAGAGGGACAGAGAGTGTCACACTGTTTTCCAGAGTGTCAGAGAGAGTCACAGTGTGTCTCAGAGAGTGTCAGAGAGGGACAGAGAGTGTCAAACTGTTTTCCAGAGTATCAGAGTGAGAGTCAAGTGTGTCTCAGAGAGTGTCAGAGAGGGACAGAGAGTGTCAAATTGTTTTCCAGAGTGTCAGAGAGAGTCACAGTGTGTCTCAGAGTGTGTGAGAGAGGGTCATAGAGTGTCACACTGTTTTGCAGAGTGTCAGAGAGAGTCACAGTGTATCTCAGAGAGTGTCAGAGAGGGACAGAGTGTGTCACAATGTTTTCCAGAGTGTCAGAGAGAGTCACAGTGTGTCTCAGAGAGTGCCAGAGAGGGACAGAGAGTGTCACACTGTTTTCCAGATGTCGGAGAGTCACAATATGTCTCAGATAGTGTCAGAGAGAGTCACAGTGTGTCTCAGAGAGTGTCAGAGAGGGACAGAGAGTCTCACACTGTTTTCCAGAGTGTCAGAGAGAGTCACAGTGTGTCTCAGAGAATGTCAGAGAGGGACAGAGAGTGTCACTCTGTTTTCGAGAGTGACAGAGAGTCACAGTGTGTCTCAGAGAGTGTAAGAGAGGGACAGAGAGTGTCACACTGTTTTGCAGAGTGTCAGAGAGAGTCACAGTGTGTCCCAGAGAGTGTCAGAGAGGGACAGAGAGTGTCACACTGTTTTCCAGAGTGTCAGAGAGAGTCATAGTGTGTCTCAGAGAGTGTCAGAGAGTGACAGAGAGTGCCACACTGTTTTCCAGATTGTCAGAGAGAGTCACAGTGTGTCTCAGAGAGTGCCAGAGAGGGACAGAGAGTGTCACACTGTTTTCCAGATGTCGGAGAGTCACAATGTGTCTCAGAGAGTGTCAGAGAGAGTCACAGTGTGTCTCAGAGAGTGTCAGAGAGGGACAGAGAGTGTCACACTGTTTTCCAGAGTGTCAGAGAGAGTCACAGTGTGTCTCAGAGAGTGTCAGAGAGAGAGTCACAGTGTGTCTCAGAGAGTGTTTGAAAGGGTCGGAGAGTGTCACACAGTTTTCCAGAGTGTCAGAGAGAATCTCAGTGTGTCTCAGAGAGTGTCAGAGAGGGACAGAGAGTTTCACAATGTTTTCCAGAGTGTCAGAGAGAGTCACAATGTGTCTCAGAGAGTGTCCGAGAGAGTCACAGTGTGTCTCAGAGTGTGTCAGAGAGAGACAGAGAATGTCTCACTGTTTTCCAGAGTGACAGAGAGAGTCAAATTGTGTCTTAGAGAGTGTCAGAGAGAGTCATAGTGTGTCTCAGAGAGTGTCAGACAGGGACAGAGAGTCTCACACTGTTTTCCAGAGTGTCAGAGAGAGTCACAGTGTGTCTCAGAGAGTGTCAGAGTCGGAGAGAGATTGTCACACTGTTTTCCAGAGTGTCAGAGAGTGTCACAGTGTGTCTCAGAGAGTGTCAGAGAGGGACAGAGAGTCTCACACTGTTTTCCAGAGTGTCAGAGAGAGTCACAGTGTGTCTCAGAGAGTGTCAGAGTCGGAGAGAGATTGTCAAACTGTTTTCCAGATTGTCAGAGAGAGTCACAGTGTGTCTCAGAGAGTGTCAGAGAGGGACAGAGAGTGTCACACTGTTTTCCAGAGTCTCAGAGAGATTCACAGTGTGCCTCAGAGAGTTTCAGAGAGGGACAGAGAGTGTCACACTGTTTTCCAGAGTGTCAGAGAGAGTCACAGTGTGTCTCAGAGAGTGTCAGAGTGAGTCACAGTGTGTCTCAGAGAGTGTTAGAGAGGTCTAGGGAGAGTCACACTGTTTTCCAGAGTGTCAGAGAGAGTCACAGTGTGTCTCAGAGAGTATCAGAGAGGGACAGAGAGTGTAACACTATTTTTCAGTGTCAGAGAGCGTCACAGTGTGTCTCAGAGAGTGTCAGAGAGGGACAGAGAGTGTCACATTGTTTTCCAGAGTGACAGAGAGAGTCACAGTGTATCTCAGAGAGTGTCAGAGAGTGTCAGAGAGAGTCACAGGGTGTCTCAGAGAGTGTCAGAGAAGGACAGAGAGTGTCACACTGTTTTCCAGAGTCTCAGAGAGAGTCACAGTGTGTCTCAGAGAGTGTCAGAGAGGTACATAGAGTGTCAAACTGTTTTCCAGAGTGTCATAGTGAGAGTCACAGTGTGTCTCAGAGAGTGTCAGAGAGGGACAGAGAGTGTCAAATTGTTTTCCAGAGTGTCAGAGAGAGTCACAGTGTGTCTCAGAGAGTGTGAGAGAGGGTCATAGAGTGTCACACTGTTTTGCAGAGTGTCAGAGAGAGTCACAGTGTATCTCAGAGAGTGTCAGAGAGGGACAGAGTGTGTCACACTGTTTTCCAGAGTGTCAGAGATAGTCACAGTGTGTCTCAGAGAGTGTCAGAAAGTGACAGAGTGTGTCACACTGTTTTCCAGAGTGTCAGAGAGAGTCACAGTGTGTCTCAGAGAGTGCCAGAGAGGGACAGAGAGTGTCACACTGTTTTCCAGATGTCGGAGAGTCACAATATGTCTCAGAGAGTGTCAGAGAGTGTCACAGTGTGTCTCAGAGAGTGTCAGAGAGGGACAGAGAGTGTCACACTGTTTTCCAGAGTGACAGAGAGAGTCACAGTGTGTCTCAGAGAGTGTCAGAGAGGGACAGAGAGTGTCACACTGTTTTCCAGAGTGACAGAGAGAGTCACAGTGTGTCTCAGAGAGTGTCAGAGAGGGACAGAGAGTGTCACACTGTTTTCCAGAGTGATAGAGAGAGTCACAGTGTGTCTCAGAGAGTGTCAGAGAAGGACAGAGAGTGTCACTCTGTTTTCCAGAGTGACAGAGAGTCACAGTGTGTCCCAGAGAGTGTCAGAGAGGGACAGAGAGTGTCACACTGTTTTCCAGAGTGTCAGAGAGAGTCATAGTGTGTCTCAGAGAGTGTCAGAGAGTGACAGAGAGTGTCACACTGTTTTCCAGATTGTCAGAGAGAGTCACAGTGTGTCTCAGAGAGTGCCAGAGAGGGACAGAGAGTGTCACACTGTTTTCCAGATGTCGGAGAGTCACAATATGTCTCAGAGAGTCTCAGAGAGAGTCACAGTGTGTCTCAGAGAGTGTCAGAGAGGGACAGAGAGTGTCACACTGTTTTCCAGAGTGTCAGAGAGAGTCACAGTGTGTCTCAGAGAGTGTCAGAGAGAGTCACAGTGTGTCTCAGAAAGTGTTTGAAAGGGTCGGAGAGTGTCACACAGTTTTCCAGAGTGTCAGAGAGAATCTCAGTGTGTCTCAGAGAGTGTCAGAGAGGGACAGAGAGTTTCACAATGTTTTCCAGAGTGTCAGAGAGAGTCACAATGTGTCTCAGAGAGTCTCCGAGAGAGTCACAGTGTGTCTCAGAGAGTGTCAGAGAGGGACAGAGAATGTCTCACTGTTTTCCAGAGTGACAGAGAGAGTCAAATTGTGTCTCAGAGAGTGTCAGAGAGAGTCATAGTGTGTCTCAGAGAGAGTCAGAGAGGGACAGAGAGTCTCACACTGTTTTCCAGAATGTCAGAGAGAGTCACAGTGTGTCTCAGAGAGTATCAGAGAGGGACAGAGAGTGTCACACTATTTTTCAGTGTCAGAGAGAGTCACAGTGTGTCTCAGAGAGTGTCAGAGAGGGACAGAGAGTGTCACATTGTTTTCCAGTGTGACAGAGAGAGTCACAGTGTATCTCAGAGAGTGTCAGGGAGTGTCAGAGAGAGTCACAGGGTGTCTCAGAGAGTATCAGAGAGGGACAGAGAGTGTCACACTATTTTTCAGTGTCAGAGAGAGTCACAGTGTGTCTCAGAGAGTGTCAGAGAGGGACAGAGAGTGTCACATTGTTTTCCAGAGTGACAGAGAGAGTCACTGTGTATCTCAGAGAGTGTCAGAGAGTGTCAGAGAGAGTCACAGGGTGTCTCAGAGAGTGTCAGAGAGGGACAGAGTGTGTCACCCTGTTTTCCAGAGTGTTAGAGCGAGGCACAGTGTGTCTCAGAGAGTGTCCGAGACGGAAAGAGAGTGTCACACTGTTTTCCAAAGTGTGAGAGAGAGTCATAGTGTGTCTCAGATAGTGTCAGAGAGGGACAGAGAGTGTCACACTGTTTTCCAGAATGTCAGTGAGAGTCGCAGTGTGTCTCAGAGAGTGTCAGAGAAGGACAGAGAGTGTCACACTGTTTTCCAGAATGTCAGAGAGAGTCACAGTGTGTCTCAGAGAGTGTCAGAGAGGGACAGAGAGTGTCACACTGTTTTCCAGAGTGTCAGAGAGAGTCACAGTGTGTCTCAGAGAGTGTCAGAGAGGGACAGAGAGGGTCACACTGTTTTCCAGATTGTCAGAGAGAGTCACAGTGTGTCTCAGAGAGTGTCAGAGAGGGACAGAGAGTGTCACACTGTTTTCCAGAGTCTCAGAGAGATTCACAGTGTGCCTCAGAGAGTTTCAGAGAGGGACAGAGAGTGTCACACTGTTTTCCAGATGTCGGAGAGTCACAATATGTCTCAGAGAGTGTCAGAGAGTCACAGTGTGTCTCAGAGAGTGTCAGAGAGGGACAGAGAGTGTCACACTGTTTTCCAGAGTGTCAGAGAGAGTCACAGTGTGTCTCAGAGAGTGTCAGAGAGAGTCACAGTGTGTCTCAGAAAGTGTTTGAAAGGGTCGGACAGTGTCACACAGTTTTCCAGAGTGTCAGAGAGAATCTCAGTGTGTCTCAGAGAGTGTCAGAGAGGGACAGAGAGTTTCACAATGTTTTCCAGAGTGTCAGAGAGAGTCACAATGTGTCTCAGAGAGTGTCCGAGAGAGTCACAGTGTGTCTCAGAGAGTGTCAGAGAGGGACAGAGAATGTCTCACTGTTTTCCAGAGTGACAGAGAGAGTCAAATTGTGTCTCAGAGAGTGTCAGAGAGAGTCATAGTGTGTCTCAGAGAGAGTCAGAGAGGGACAGAGAGTCTCACACTGTTTTCCAGAATGTCAGAGAGAGTCACAGTGTGTCTCAGAGAGTATCAGAGAGGGACAGAGAGTGTCACACTATTTTTCAGTGTCAGAGAGAGTCACAGTGTGTCTCAGAGAGTGTCAGAGAGGGACAGAGAGTGTCACATTGCTTTCCAGTGTGACAGAGAGAGTCACAGTGTATCTCAGAGAGTGTCAGGGAGTGTCAGAGAGAGTCACAGGGTGTCTCAGAGAGTATCAGAGAGGGACAGAGAGTGTCACACTATTTTTCAGTGTCAGAGAGAGTCACAGTGTGTCTCAGAGAGTGTCAGAGAGGGACAGAGAGTGTCACATTGTTTTCCAGAGTGACAGAGAGAGTCACTGTGTATCTCAGAGAGTGTCAGAGAGTGTCAGAGAGAGTCACAGGGTGTCTCAGAGAGTGTCAGAGAGGGACAGAGAGTGTCACACTGTTTTCCAGAGTCTCAGAGAGAGTCACAGTGTGTCTCAGAGAGTGTCAGAGAGGGACATAGAGTGTCAAACTGTTTTCCAGAGTGTCAGAGTGAGAGTCACAGTGTGTCTCAGAGAGTGTCAGAGAGGGACAGAGAGTGTCAAATTGTTTTCCAGAGTGTCAGAGAGAGTCACAGTGTGTCTCAGAGAGTGTGAGAGAGGGTCATAGAGTGTCACACTGTTTTGCAGAGTGTCAGAGAGAGTCACAGTGTATCTCAGAGAGTGTCAGAGAGGGACAGAGTGTGTCACACTGTTTTCCAGAGTGTCAGAGATAGTCACAGTGTGTCTCAGAGAGTGTCAGAGAGTGACAGAATGTGTCACACTGTTTTCCAGAGTGTCAGAGAGAGTCACAGTGTGTCTCAGAGAGTGCCAGAGAGGGACAGAGAGTGTCACACTGTTTTCCAGATGTCGGAGAGTCACAATATGTCTCAGAGAGTGTCAGAGAGAGTCACAGTGTGTCTCAGAGAGTGTCAGAGAGGGACAGAGAGTGTCACACTGTTTTCCAGAGTGTCAGAGAGAGTCACAGTGTGTCTCAGAGAGTGTCAGAGAGAGTCACAGTGTGTCTCAGAGAGTGTTTGAAAGGGTCGGAGAGTGTCACATTGTTTTCCAGAGTGACAGAGGGAGTAACAGTGTGTCTCAGAGAGTGTCAGAGAGTGTCAGAGAGAGTCACAGTGTGTCTCAGAGAGTGTCAGAGAGGTACAGAGTGTGTCACCCTGTTTTCCAGAGTCTCAGAGAGATTCACAGTGTGTCTCAGAGAGTGTCAGAGAGGGACAGAGAGTTTCACAATGTTTTCCAGAGTGTCAGAGAGAGTCACAATGTGTCTCAGAGAGTGTCCGAGAGAGTCACAGTGTTTCTCAGAGAGTGTCAGAGAGGGACAGAGAATGTTTCACTGTTTTGCAGAGTGACAGAGAGAGTCAAATTGTGTCTCAGAGAGTGTCAGAGAGAGTCATAGTGTGTCTCAGAGAGTGTCAGAGAGGGACAGAGAGTCTCACACTGTTTTCCAGAGTGTCAGAGAGAGTCACAGTGTGTCTCAGAGAGTGTCAGAGTCGGAGAGAGATTGTCACACTGTTTTCCAGAGTGTCAGAGAGTGTCACAGTGTGTCTCAGAGAGTGTCAGAGAGGGACAGAGAGTGTCACACTGTTTTCCAGAGTGACAGAGAGAGTCACAGTGTGTCTCAGAGAGTGTCAGAGAGGGACAGAGAGTGTCACTCTGTTTTCCAGAGTGACAGAGAGTCACAGTGTGTCTCAGAGAGTGTAAGAGAGGGACAGAGAGTGTCACACTGTTTTCCAGAGTGTCAGAGAGAGTCACAGTGTGTCCCAGAGAGTGTCAGAGAGGGACAGAGAGTGTCACACTGTTTTCCAGAGTGTCAGAGAGAGTCATAGTGTGTCTCAGAGAGTGTCAGAGAGTGACAGAGAGTGTCACACTGTTTTCCAGATTGTCAGAGAGAGTCACAGTGTGTCTCAGAGAGTGCCAGAGAGGGACAGAGAGTGTCACACTGTTTTCCAGATGTCGGAGAGTCACAATATGTCTCAGAGAGTGTCAGAGAGAGTCACAGTGTGTCTCAGAGAGTGTCAGAGAGGGACAGAGAGTGTCACACTGTTTTCCAGAGTGTCAGAGAGAGTCACAGTGTGTCTCAGAGAGTGTCAGAGAGAGTCACAGTGTGTGTCAGAGAGGGACAGAGAGTGTCACATTGTTTTCCAGAGTGTCAGAGAGAGTCACAGTGTGTCTCAGAGAGTGTGAGAGAGGGTCAGAGAGTGTCACACTATTTTTCAGTGTCAGAGAGAGTCACAGTGTGTGTCAGAGAGGGACAGAGAGTGTCACATTGTTTTCCAGATTTTCTAAGAGAGTCACAGTGTGTCTCAGAGAGTGTGAGAGAGGGTCAGAGAGTGTCACACTGATTTCCAGAGTGTCAGAGAGAGTCACGGTGTGTCTCAGAGAGTGTCAGAGAGGCACAGAGAGTGTCACATTGTTTTCCAGAGTGTCAGAGAGAGTCACAGTGTATCTGAGGGAGTGTCAGAGAGGGTCGGAGAGTGTCACACAGTTTTTCAGAGTGTCAGAGAGAGTCACAGTGTGTCTCAGAGAGTGTCAGAGAGAGTCACAGTGTGTCTCAGCGAGTGACAGAGAGGGACAGAGAGTGTCACACTGTTTTCCAGAGTGTCAGAGAGAGTCACAGTGTGTCTCAGAGAGTGTCAGAGAGGGACAGAGAGTGTCACACTGTTTTCCAGAGAGTCAGAGAGGGTCACAGTGTGTCTCAGAGACGGACAGAGAGTGTCACACTGTTGTCCAGAGTGTCAGAGAGAGTCACAGTGTGTCTCAGCGAGTGACAGAGAGGGACAGAGAGTGTCACACTGTTGTCCAGAGTGTCAGAGAGAGTCACAGTGTGTCTCAGAGAGTGTCAGAGAGGGGCAGAGAGTGTCACACTGTTTTCCAGAGAGTCAGAGAGAGTCACAGTGTGTTTCAGAGGGTGTCAGAGAGGGACATAGAGTGTCACATTGTTTTCCAGAGTGACAGAGAGAGTCACAGTGTGTCTCAGAGAGTGTCAGAGAGTGTCAGAGAGAGTCACAATGTGTCTCAGAAAGTGTCAGAGAGGGACAGAGTGTGTCACCCTGTTTTCCAGAGAGTCAGAGCGAGGCACAGTGTGTCTCAGAGAGTGTCTGAGACGGACAGAGAGTGTCACACTGTTTTCCAAAGTGTTAGAGAGAGTCATAGTGTGTCTCAGAGAGTGTCAGAGAGGGACAGAGAGTGTCTCACTGTTTTCCAGAATATCAGTGAGAGTCGCAGTGTGTTTCAGAGAGTGTCAGAGAGGGACAGAGAGTGTCACACTGTTTTCCAGAGTGTCAGACAGAGTCACAGTGTGTCTCAGAGAGTGTCAGAGAGGGACAGAGAGGGTCACACTGTTTTCCAGATTGTCAGAGAGAGTCACAGTGTGTCTCAGAGAGTGTCAGAGAGGGACAGAGAGTGTCACACTGTTTTCCAGAGTCTCAGAGAGATTCACAGTGTGCCTCAGAGAGTTTCAGAGAGGGACAGAGAGTGTCACACTGTTTTCCAGAGTCTCAGAGAGATTCACAGTGTGTCTCAGAGAGTGTCAGAGTGAGTCACAGTGTGTCTCAGAGAGTGTTAGAGAGGTCTAGGGAGAGTCACACTGTTTTCCAGAGTGTCAGAGAGAGTCACAGTGTGTCTCAGAGAGTATCAGAGAGGGACAGAGAGTGTCACACTATTTTTCAGTGTCAGAGAGAGTCACAGTGTGTCTCAGAGAGTGTCAGAGAGGAGCAGAGAGTGTCACATTGTTTTCCAGAGTGACAGAGAGAGTCACAGTGTATCTCAGAGAGTGTCAGAGAGAGTCACAGGGTGTCTCAGAGAGTGTCAGAGAGGGACAGAGTGTGTCACCCTGTTTTCCAGAGTGTCAGAGCGAGGCACAGTGTGTCTCAGAGAGTGTCCGAGACGGACAGAGAGTGTCACACTGTTTTCCAAAGTGTGAGAGAGAGTCATAGTGTGTCTCAGATAGTGTCAGAGAGGGACAGAGAGTGTCACACTGTTTTCCAGAATGTCAGTGAGAGTCGCAGTGTGTCTCAGAGAGTGTCAGAGAGGGACAGAGAGTGTCACACTGTTTTCCAGAGTGTCAGAGAGAGTCACAGTGTGTCTCAGAGAGTGTCAGAGAGGGACAGAGAGTGTCAAACTGTTTTCCAGAGTATCAGAGTGAGAGTCAAGTGTGTCTCAGAGAGTGTCAGAGAGGGACAGAGAGTGTCAAATTGTTTTCCAGAGTGTCAGAGAGAGTCACAGTGTGTCTCAGAGTGTGTGAGAGAGGGTCATAGAGTGTCACACTGTTTTGCAGAGTGTCAGAGAGAGTCACAGTGTATCTCAGAGAGTGTCAGAGAGGGACAGAGTGTGTCACCCTGTTTTCCAGAGTCTCAGAGAGATTCACAGTGTGTCTCAGAGAGTGTCAGAGAGGGACAGAGAGTTTCACAATGTTTTCCAGAGTGTCAGAGAGAGTCACAATGTGTCTCAGAGAGTGTCCGAGAGAGTCACAGTGTTTCTCAGAGAGTGTCAGAGAGGGACAGAGAATGTTTCACTGTTTTGCAGAGTGACAGAGAGAGTCAAATTGTGTCTCAGAGAGTGTCAGAGAGAGTCATAGTGTGTCTCAGAGAGTGTCAGAGAGGGACAGAGAGTCTCACACTGTTTTCCAGAGTGTCAGAGAGAGTCACAGTGTGTCTCAGAGAGTGTCAGAGTCGGAGAGAGATTGTCACACTGTTTTCCAGAGTGTCAGAGAGTGTCACAGTGTGTCTCAGAGAGTGTCAGAGAGGGACAGAGAGTGTCACACTGTTTTCCAGAGTGACAGAGAGAGTCACAGTGTGTCTCAGAGAGTGTCAGAGAGGGACAGAGAGTGTCACTCTGTTTTCCAGAGTGACAGAGAGTCACAGTGTGTCTCAGAGAGTGTAAGAGAGGGACAGAGAGTGTCACACTGTTTTCCAGAGTGTCAGAGAGAGTCACAGTGTGTCCCAGAGAGTGTCAGAGAGGGACAGAGAGTGTCACACTGTTTTCCAGATTGTCAGAGAGAGTCATAGTGTGTCTCAGAGAGTGTCAGAGAGTGACAGAGAGTGTCACACTGTTTTCCAGATTGTCAGAGAGAGTCACAGTGTGTCTCAGAGAGTGCCAGAGAGGGACAGAGAGTGTCACACTGTTTTCCAGATGTCGGAGAGTCACAATATGTCTCAGAGAGTGTCAGAGAGAGTCACAGTGTGTCTCAGAGAGTGTCAGAGAGGGACAGAGAGTGTCACACTGTTTTCCAGAGTGTCAGAGAGAGTCACAGTGTGTCTCAGAGAGTGTCAGAGAGAGTCACAGTGTGTGTCAGAGAGGGACAGAGAGTGTCACATTGTTTTCCAGAGTGTCAGAGAGAGTCACAGTGTGTCTCAGAGAGTGTGAGAGAGGGTCAGAGAGTGTCACACTATTTTTCAGTGTCAGAGAGAGTCACAGTGTGTGTCAGAGAGGGACAGAGAGTGTCACATTGTTTTCCAGATTTTCTAAGAGAGTCACAGTGTGTCTCAGAGAGTGTGAGAGAGGGTCAGAGAGTGTCACACTGATTTCCAGAGTGTCAGAGAGAGTCACGGTGTGTCTCAGAGAGTGTCAGAGAGGCACAGAGAGTGTCACATTGTTTTCCAGTGTGTCAGAGAGAGTCACAGTGTATCTGAGGGAGTGTCAGAGAGGGTCGGAGAGTGTCACACAGTTTTTCAGAGTGTCAGAGAGAGTCACAGTGTGTCTCAGAGAGTGTCAGAGAGAGTCACAGTGTGTCTCAGCGAGTGACAGAGAGGGACAGAGAGTGTCACACTGTTGTCCAGAGTGTCAGAGAGAGTCACAGTGTGTCTCAGAGAGTGTCAGAGAGGGACAGAGAGTGTCACACTGTTTTCCAGAGAGTCAGAGAGGGTCACAGTGTGTCTCAGAGACGGACAGAGAGTGTCACACTGTTGTCCAGAGTGTCAGAGAGAGTCACAGTGTGTCTCAGCGAGTGACAGAGAGGGACAGAGAGTGTCACACTGTTGTCCAGAGTGTCAGAGAGAGTCACAGTGTGTCTCAGAGAGTGTCAGAGAGGGGCAGAGAGTGTCACACTGTTTTCCAGAGAGTCAGAGAGAGTCACAGTGTGTTTCAGAGAGTATCAGAGAGGGACATAGAGTGTCACATTGTTTTCCAGAGTGACAGAGAGAGTCACAGTGTGTCTCAGAGAGTGTCAGAGAGTGTCAGAGAGAGTCACAATGTGTCTCAGAAAGTGTCAGAGAGGGACAGAGTGTGTCACCCTGTTTTCCAGAGAGTCAGAGCGAGGCACAGTGTGTCTCAATGAGTGTCTGAGACGGACAGAGAGTGTCACACTGTTTTCCAAAGTGTTAGAGAGAGTCATAGTGTGTCTCAGAGAGTGTCAGAGAGGGACAGAGAGTGTCTCACTGTTTTCCAGAATATCAGTGAGAGTCGCAGTGTGTTTCAGAGAGTGTCAGAGAGGGACAGAGAGTGTCACACTGTTTTCCAGAGTGTCAGACAGAGTCACAGTGTGTCTCAGAGAGTGTCAGAGAGGGACAGAGAGGGTCACACTGTTTTCCAGATTGTCAGAGAGAGTCACAGTGTGTCTCAGAGAGTGTCAGAGAGGGACAGAGAGTGTCACACTGTTTTCCAGAGTCTCAGAGAGATTCACAGTGTGCCTCAGAGAGTTTCAGAGAGGGACAGAGAGTGTCACACTGTTTTCCAGAGTCTCAGAGAGATTCACAGTGTGTTTCAGAGAGTGTCAGAGTGAGTCACAGTGTGTCTCAGAGAGTGTTAGAGAGGTCTAGGGAGAGTCACACTGTTTTCCAGAGTGTCAGAGAGAGTCACAGTGTGTCTCAGAGAGTATCAGAGAGGGACAGAGAGTGTCACACTATTTTTCAGTGTCAGAGAGAGTCACAGTGTGTCTCAGAGAGTGTCAGAGAGGAGCAGAGAGTGTCACATTGTTTTCCAGAGTGACAGAGAGAGTCACAGTGTATCTCAGAGAGTGTCAGAGAGAGTCACAGGGTGTCTCAGAGAGTGTCAGAGAGGGACAGAGTGTGTCACCCTGTTTTCCAGAGTGTCAGAGCGAGGCACAGTGTGTCTCAGAGAGTGTCCGAGACGGACAGAGAGTGTCACACTGTTTTCCAAAGTGTGAGAGAGAGTCATAGTGTGTCTCAGATAGTGTCAGAGAGGGACAGAGAGTGTCACACTGTTTTCCAGAGTGTCAGAGAGAGTCGCAGTGTGTCTCAGAGAGTGTCAGAGAGGGACAGAGAGTGTCACACTGTTTTCCAGAATGTCAGTGAGAGTCGCAGTGTGTCTCAGAGAGTGTCAGAGAGGGACAGAGAGTGTCACACTGTTTTCCAGAGTGTCAGAGAGAGTCACAGTGTGTCTCAGAGAGTGTCAGAGAGGGACAGAGAGTGTCAAACTGTTTTCCAGAGTATCAGAGTGAGAGTCAAGTGTGTCTCAGAGAGTGTCAGAGAGGGACAGAGAGTGTCAAATTGTTTTCCAGAGTGTCAGAGAGAGTCACAGTGTATCTCAGAGAGTGTCAGAGAGGGACAGAGTGTGTCACACTGTTTTCCAGAGTGTCAGAGAGAGTCACAGTGTGTCTCAGAGAGTGCCAGAGAGGGACAGAGAGTGTCACACTGTTTTCCAGATGTCGGAGAGTCACAATATGTCTCAGATAGTGTCAGAGAGAGTCACAGTGTGTCTCAGAGAGTGTCAGAGAGGGACAGAGAGTGTCACACTGTTTTCCAGAGTGTCAGAGAGAGTCACAGTGTGTCTCAGAGAGTGTCAGAGAGGGACAGAGAGTCTCACACTGTTTTCCAGAGTGTCAGAGAGAGTCACAGTGTGTCTCAGAGAATGTCAGAGAGGGACAGAGAGTGTCACTCTGTTTTCGAGAGTGACAGAGAGTCACAGTGTGTCTCAGAGAGTGTAAGAGAGGGACAGAGAGTGTCACACTGTTTTGCAGAGTGTCAGAGAGAGTCACAGTGTGTCCCAGAGAGTGTCAGAGAGGGACAGAGAGTGTCACACTGTTTTCCAGAGTGTCAGAGAGAGTCATAGTGTGTCTCAGAGAGTGTCAGAGAGTGACAGAGAGTGCCACACTGTTTTCCAGATTGTCAGAGAGAGTCACAGTGTGTCTCAGAGAGTGTCAGAGAGGGACAGAGAGTGTCACACTGTTTTCCAGAGTGTCAGAGAGAGTCATAGTGTGTCTCAGAGAGTGTCAGAGAGTGACAGAGAGTGCCACACTGTTTTCCAGATTGTCAGAGAGAGTCACAGTGTGTCTCAGAGAGTGCCAGAGAGGGACAGAGAGTGTCACACTGTTTTCCAGATGTCGGAGAGTCACAATGTGTCTCAGAGAGTGTCAGAGAGAGTCACAGTGTGTCTCAGAGAGTGTCAGAGAGGGACAGAGAGTGTCACACTGTTTTCCAGAGTGTCAGAGAGAGTCACAGTGTGTCTCAGAGAGTGTCAGAGAGAGAGTCACAGTGTGTCTCAGAGAGTGTTTGAAAGGGTCGGAGAGTGTCACACAGTTTTCCAGAGTGTCAGAGAGAATCTCAGTGTGTCTCAGAGAGTGTCAGAGAGGGACAGAGAGTTTCACAATGTTTTCCAGAGTGCCAGAGAGAGTCACAATGTGTCTCAGAGAGTGTCCGAGAGAGTCACAGTGTGTCTCAGAGTGTGTCAGAGAGAGACAGAGAATGTCTCACTGTTTTCCAGAGTGACAGAGAGAGTCAAATTGTGTCTTAGAGAGTGTCAGAGAGAGTCATAGTGTGTCTCAGAGAGTGTCAGACAGGGACAGAGAGTCTCACACTGTTTTCCAGAGTGTCAGAGAGAGTCACAGTGTGTCTCAGAGAGTGTCAGAGTCGGAGAGAGATTGTCACACTGTTTTCCAGAGTGTCAGAGAGTGTCACAGTGTGTCTCAGAGAGTGTCAGAGAGGGACAGAGAGTCTCACACTGTTTTCCAGAGTGTCAGAGAGAGTCACAGTGTGTCTCAGAGAGTGTCAGAGTCGGAGAGAGATTGTCAAACTGTTTTCCAGATTGTCAGAGAGAGTCACAGTGTGTCTCAGAGAGTGTCAGAGAGGGACAGAGAGTGTCACACTGTTTTCCAGAGTCTCAGAGAGATTCACAGTGTGCCTCAGAGAGTTTCAGAGAGGGACAGAGAGTGTCACACTGTTTTCCAGAGTGTCAGAGAGAGTCACAGTGTGTCTCAGAGAGTGTCAGAGTGAGTCACAGTGTGTCTCAGAGAGTGTTAGAGAGGTCTAGGGAGAGTCACACTGTTTTCCAGAGTGTCAGAGAGAGTCACAGTGTGTCTCAGAGAGTATCAGAGAGGGACAGAGAGTGTAACACTATTTTTCAGTGTCAGAGAGCGTCACAGTGTGTCTCAGAGAGTGTCAGAGAGGGACAGAGAGTGTCACATTGTTTTCCAGAGTGACAGAGAGAGTCACAGTGTATCTCAGAGAGTGTCAGAGAGTGTCAGAGAGAGTCACAGGGTGTCTCAGAGAGTGTCAGAGAAGGACAGAGAGTGTCACACTGTTTTCCAGAGTCTCAGAGAGAGTCACAGTGTGTCTCAGAGAGTGTCAGAGAGGTACATAGAGTGTCAAACTGTTTTCCAGAGTGTCATAGTGAGAGTCACAGTGTGTCTCAGAGAGTGTCAGAGAGGGACAGAGAGTGTCAAATTGTTTTCCAGAGTGTCAGAGAGAGTCACAGTGTGTCTCAGAGAGTGTGAGAGAGGGTCATAGAGTGTCACACTGTTTTGCAGAGTGTCAGAGAGAGTCACAGTGTATCTCAGAGAGTGTCAGAGAGGGACAGAGTGTGTCACACTGTTTTCCAGAGTGTCAGAGATAGTCACAGTGTGTCTCAGAGAGTGTCAGAAAGTGACAGAGTGTGTCACACTGTTTTCCAGAGTGTCAGAGAGAGTCACAGTGTGTCTCAGAGAGTGCCAGAGAGGGACAGAGAGTGTCACACTGTTTTCCAGATGTCGGAGAGTCACAATATGTCTCAGAGAGTGTCAGAGAGTGTCACAGTGTGTCTCAGAGAGTGTCAGAGAGGGACAGAGAGTGTCACACTGTTTTCCAGAGTGACAGAGAGAGTCACAGTGTGTCTCAGAGAGTGTCAGAGAGGGACAGAGAGTGTCACACTGTTTTCCAGAGTGACAGAGAGAGTCACAGTGTGTCTCAGAGAGTGTCAGAGAGGGACAGAGAGTGTCACACTGTTTTCCAGAGTGATAGAGAGAGTCACAGTGTGTCTCAGAGAGTGTCAGAGAGGGACAGAGAGTGTCACTCTGTTTTCCAGAGTGACAGAGAGTCACAGTGTGTCCCAGAGAGTGTCAGAGAGGGACAGAGAGTGTCACACTGTTTTCCAGAGTGTCAGAGAGAGTCATAGTGTGTCTCAGAGAGTGTCAGAGAGTGACAGAGAGTGTCACACTGTTTTCCAGATTGTCAGAGAGAGTCACAGTGTGTCTCAGAGAGTGCCAGAGAGGGACAGAGAGTGTCACACTGTTTTCCAGATGTCGGAGAGTCACAATATGTCTCAGAGAGTCTCAGAGAGAGTCACAGTGTGTCTCAGAGAGTGTCAGAGAGGGACAGAGAGTGTCACACTGTTTTCCAGAGTGTCAGAGAGAGTCACAGTGTGTCTCAGAGAGTGTCAGAGAGAGTCACAGTGTGTCTCAGAAAGTGTTTGAAAGGGTCGGAGAGTGTCACACAGTTTTCCAGAGTGTCAGAGAGAATCTCAGTGTGTCTCAGAGAGTGTCAGAGAGGGACAGAGAGTTTCACAATGTTTTCCAGAGTGTCAGAGAGAGTCACAATGTGTCTCAGAGAGTGTCTGAGAGAGTCACAGTGTGTCTCAGAGAGTGTCAGAGAGGGACAGAGAATGTCTCACTGTTTTCCAGAGTGACAGAGAGAGTCAAATTGTGTCTCAGAGAGTGTCAGAGAGAGTCATAGTGTGTCTCAGAGAGAGTCAGAGAGGGACAGAGAGTCTCACACTGTTTTCCAGAATGTCAGAGAGAGTCACAGTGTGTCTCAGAGAGTATCAGAGAGGGACAGAGAGTGTCACACTATTTTTCAGTGTCAGAGAGAGTCACAGTGTGTCTCAGAGAGTGTCAGAGAGGGACAGAGAGTGTCACATTGTTTTCCAGTGTGACAGAGAGAGTCACAGTGTATCTCAGAGAGTGTCAGGGAGTGTCAGAGAGAGTCACAGGGTGTCTCAGAGAGTATCAGAGAGGGACAGAGAGTGTCACACTATTTTTCAGTGTCAGAGAGAGTCACAGTGTGTCTCAGAGAGTGTCAGAGAGGGACAGAGAGTGTCACATTGTTTTCCAGAGTGACAGAGAGAGTCACTGTGTATCTCAGAGAGTGTCAGAGAGTGTCAGAGAGAGTCACAGGGTGTCTCAGAGAGTGTCAGAGAGGGACAGAGTGTGTCACCCTGTTTTCCAGAGTGTTAGAGCGAGGCACAGTGTGTCTCAGAGAGTGTCCGAGACGGACAGAGAGTGTCACACTGTTTTCCAAAGTGTGAGAGAGAGTCATAGTGTGTCTCAGATAGTGTCAGAGAGGGACAGAGAGTGTCACACTGTTTTCCAGAATGTCAGTGAGAGTCGCAGTGTGTCTCAGAGAGTGTCAGAGAGGGACAGAGAGTGTCACACTGTTTTCCAGAGTGTCAGAGAGAGTCACAGTGTGTCTCAGAGAGTGTCAGAGAGGGACAGAGAGGGTCACACTGTTTTCCAGATTGTCAGAGAGAGTCACAGTGTGTCTCAGAGAGTGTCAGAGAGGGACAGAGAGTGTCACACTGTTTTCCAGAGTCTCAGAGAGATTCACAGTGTGCCTCAGAGAGTTTCAGAGAGGGACAGAGAGTGTCACACTGTTTTCCAGATGTCGGAGAGTCACAATATGTCTCAGAGAGTGTCAGAGAGTCACAGTGTGTCTCAGAGAGTGTCAGAGAGGGACAGAGAGTGTCACACTGTTTTCCAGAGTGTCAGAGAGAGTCACAGTGTGTCTCAGAGAGTGTCAGAGAGAGTCACAGTGTGTCTCAGAAAGTGTTTGAAAGGGTCGGACAGTGTCACACAGTTTTCCAGAGTGTCAGAGAGAATCTCAGTGTGTCTCAGAGAGTGTCAGAGAGGGACAGAGAGTTTCACAATGTTTTCCAGAGTGTCAGAGAGAGTCACAATGTGTCTCAGAGAGTGTCCGAGAGAGTCACAGTGTGTCTCAGAGAGTGTCAGAGAGGGACAGAGAATGTCTCACTGTTTTCCAGAGTGACAGAGAGAGTCAAATTGTGTCTCAGAGAGAGTCAGAGAGGGACAGAGAGTCTCACACTGTTTTCCAGAGTGACAGAGAGAGTCATAGTGTGTCTCAGAGAGAGTCAGAGAGGGACAGAGAGTCTCACACTGTTTTCCAGAATGTCAGAGAGAGTCACAGTGTGTCTCAGAGAGTATCAGAGAGGGACAGAGAGTGTCACACTATTTTTCAGTGTCAGAGAGAGTCACAGTGTGTCTCAGAGAGTGTCAGAGAGGGACAGAGAGTGTCACATTGCTTTCCAGTGTGACAGAGAGAGTCACAGTGTATCTCAGAGAGTGTCAGGGAGTGTCAGAGAGAGTCACAGGGTGTCTCAGAGAGTATCAGAGAGGGACAGAGAGTGTCACACTATTTTTCAGTGTCAGAGAGAGTCACAGTGTGTCTCAGAGAGTGTCAGAGAGGGACAGAGAGTGTCACATTGTTTTCCAGAGAGTCAGAGCGAGGCACAGTGTGTCTCAATGAGTGCCTGAGACGGACAGAGAGTGTCACACTGTTTTCCAAAGTGTTAGAGAGAGTCATAGTGTGTCTCAGAGAGTGTCAGAGAGGGACAGAGAGTGTCATCCTGTTTTCCAGAGTGTCAGAGAGAGTCACAGTGTGTCTCAGAGAGTGTAAGAGAGGGACAGAGAGTGTCACACTGTTTTCCAGAGTGACAGAGAGCGACACAGTGTGTCTCAGAGAGTGTAAGAGAGGGACAGAGAGTGTCACTCTGTTTTCCAGAGTGTCAGAGAGAGTCACAGTGTGTCCCAGAGAGTGTCAGAGAGGGACAGAGCGTGTCACACTGTTTTCCAGAGTGTCAGAGAGAGTCATAGTGTGTCTCAGAGAGTGTCAGAGAGTGACAGAGAGTGTCACACTGTTTTCCAGATTGTCAGAGAGAGTCACAGTGTGTCTCAGAGAGTGCCAGAGAGGGACAGAGAGTGTCACACTGTTTTCCAGATGTCGGAGAGTCACAATATGTCTCAGAGAGTGTCAGAGAGAGTCACAGTGTGTCTCAGAGAGTGTCAGAGAGGGACAGAGAGTGTCACACTGTTTTCCAGAGTGTCAGAGAGAGTCACAGTGTGTCTCAGAGAGTGTCAGAGAGAGTCACAGTGTGTCTCAGAGAGTGTGAGAGAGGGTCAGAGAGTGTCACACTATTTTTCAGTGTCAGAGAGAGTCACAGTGTGTGTCAGAGAGGGACAGAGAGTGTCACATTGTTTTCCAGATTTTCTAAGAGAGTCACAGTGTGTCTCAGAGAGTGTGAGAGAGGGTCAGAGAGTGTCACACTGATTTCCAGAGTGTCAGAGAGAGTCACGGTGTGTCTCAGAGAGTGTCAGAGAGGCACAGAGAGTGTCACATTGTTTTCCAGAGTGTCAGAGAGAGTCACAGTGTATCTGAGGGAGTGTCAGAGAGGGTCGGAGAGTGTCACACAGTTTTTCAGAGTGTCAGAGAGAGTCACAGTGTGTCTCAGAGAGTGTCAGAGAGAGTCACAGTGTGTCTCAGCGAGTGACAGAGAGGGACAGAGAGTGTCACACTGTTGTCCAGAGTGTCAGAGAGAGTCACAGTGTGTCTCAGAGAGTGTCAGAGAGGGACAGAGAGTGTCACACTGTTTTCCAGAGAGTCAGAGAGGGTCACAGTGTGTCTCAGAG
Source organism: Chiloscyllium plagiosum (assembly GCF_037043375.1). Taxonomy (NCBI): domain Eukaryota; kingdom Metazoa; phylum Chordata; class Chondrichthyes; order Orectolobiformes; family Hemiscylliidae; genus Chiloscyllium; species Chiloscyllium plagiosum. Next base: position 52,803,745 of record NW_028270186.1, on the reverse strand, counting down.
ACGGACAGAGAGTGTCACACTGTTGTCCAGAGTGTCAGAGAGAGTCACAGTGTGTCTCAGCGAGTGACAGAGAGGGACAGAGAGTGTCACACTGTTGTCCAGAGTGTCAGAGAGAGTCACAGTGTGTCTCAGAGAGTGTCAGAGAGGGGCAGAGAGTGTCACACTGTTTTCCAGAGAGTCAGAGAGAGTCACAGTGTGTTTCAGAGGGTGTCAGAGAGGGACATAGAGTGTCACATTGTTTTCCAGAGTGACAGAGAGAGTCACAGTGTGTCTCAGAGAGTGTCAGAGAGTGTCAGAGAGAGTCACAATGTGTCTCAGAAAGTGTCAGAGAGGGACAGAGTGTGTCACCCTGTTTTCCAGAGAGTCAGAGCGAGGCACAGTGTGTCTCAATGAGTGCCTGAGACGGACAGAGAGTGTCACACTGTTTTCCAAAGTGTTAGAGAGAGTCATAGTGTGTCTCAGAGAGTGTCAGAGAGGGACAGAGAGTGTCTCACTGTTTTCCAGAATATCAGTGAGAGTCGCAGTGTGTTTCAGAGAGTGTCAGAGAGGGACAGAGAGTGTCACACTGTTTTCCAGAGTGTCAGACAGAGTCACAGTGTGTCTCAGAGAGTGTCAGAGAGGGACAGAGAGGGTCACACTGTTTTCCAGATTGTCAGAGAGAGTCACAGTGTGTCTCAGAGAGTGTCAGAGAGGGACAGAGAGTGTCACACTGTTTTCCAGAGTCTCAGAGAGATTCACAGTGTGCCTCAGAGAGTTTCAGAGAGGGACAGAGAGTGTCACACTGTTTTCCAGAGTCTCAGAGAGATTCACAGTGTGTCTCAGAGAGTGTCAGAGTGAGTCACAGTGTGTCTCAGAGAGTGTTAGAGAGGTCTAGGGAGAGTCACACTGTTTTCCAGAGTGTCAGAGAGAGTCACAGTGTGTCTCAGAGAGTATCAGAGAGGGACAGAGAGTGTCACACTATTTTTCAGTGTCAGAGAGAGTCACACTGTGTCTCAGAGAGTGTCAGAGAGGAGCAGAGAGTGTCACATTGTTTTCCAAGAGTGACAGAGAGAGTCACAGTGTATCTCAGAGAGTGTCAGAGAGAGTCACAGGGTGTCTCAGAGAGTGTCAGAGAGGGACAGAGTGTGTCACCCTGTTTTCCAGAGTGTCAGAGCGAGGCACAATGTGTCTCAGAGAGTGTCCGAGACGGACAGAGAGTGTCACACTGTTTTCCAAAGTGTGAGAGAGAGTCATAGTGTGTCTCAGATAGTGTCAGAGAGGGACAGAGAGTGTCACACTGTTTTCCAGAATGTCAGTGAGAGTCGCAGTGTGTCTCAGAGAGTGTCAGAGAGGGACAGAGAGTGTCACACTGTTTTCCAGAGTGTCAGAGAGAGTCACAGTGTGTCTCAGAGAGTGTCAGAGAGGGACAGAGAGTGTCACACTGTTTTCCAGAGTATCAGAGTGAGAGTCAAGTGTGTCTCAGAGAGTGTCAGAGAGGGACAGAGAGTGTCAAATTGTTTTCCAGAGTGTCAGAGAGAGTCACAGTGTGTCTCAGAGTGTGTGAGAGAGGGTCATAGAGTGTCACACTGTTTTGCAGAGTGTCAGAGAGAGTCACAGTGTATCTCAGAGAGTGTCAGAGAGGGACAGAGTGTGTCACACTGTTTTCCAGAGTGTCAGAGAGAGTCACAGTGTGTCTCAGAGAGTGCCAGAGAGGGACAGAGAGTGTCACACTGTTTTCCAGATGTCGGAGAGTCACAATATGTCTCAGATAGTGTCAGAGAGAGTCACAGTGTGTCTCAGAGAGTGTCAGAGAGGGACAGAGAGTGTCACACTGTTTTCCAGAGTGTCAGAGAGAGTCACAGTGTGTCTCAGAGAGTGTCAGAGAGGGACAGAGAGTCTCACACTGTTTTCCAGAGTGTCAGAGAGAGTCACAGTGTGTCTCAGAGAATGTCAGAGAGGGACAGAGAGTGTCACTCTGTTTTCGAGAGTGACAGAGAGTCACAGTGTGTCTCAGAGAGTGTAAGAGAGGGACAGAGAGTGTCACACTGTTTTGCAGAGTGTCAGAGAGAGTCACAGTGTGTCCCAGAGAGTGTCAGAGAGGGACAGAGAGTGTCACACTGTTTTCCAGAGTGTCAGAGAGAGTCATAGTGTGTCTCAGAGAGTGTCAGAGAGTGACAGAGAGTGCCACACTGTTTTCCAGATTGTCAGAGAGAGTCACAGTGTGTCTCAGAGAGTGCCAGAGAGGGACAGAGAGTGTCACACTGTTTTCCAGATGTCGGAGAGTCACAATGTGTCTCAGAGAGTGTCAGAGAGAGTCACAGTGTGTCTCAGAGAGTGTCAGAGAGGGACAGAGAGTGTCACACTGTTTTCCAGAGTGTCAGAGAGAGTCACAGTGTGTCTCAGAGAGTGTCAGAGAGAGAGTCACAGTGTGTCTCAGAGAGTGTTTGAAAGGGTCGGAGAGTGTCACACAGTTTTCCAGAGTGTCAGAGAGAATCTCAGTGTGTCTCAGAGAGTGTCAGAGAGGGACAGAGAGTTTCACAATGTTTTCCAGAGTGTCAGAGAGAGTCACAATGTGTCTCAGAGAGTGTCCGAGAGAGTCACAGTGTGTCTCAGAGTGTGTCAGAGAGAGACAGAGAATGTCTCACTGTTTTCCAGAGTGACAGAGAGAGTCAAATTGTGTCTCAGAGAGTGTCAGAGAGAGTCATAGTGTGTCTCAGAGAGTGTCAGACAGGGACAGAGAGTCTCACACTGTTTTCCAGAGTGTCAGAGAGAGTCACAGTGTGTCTCAGAGAGTGTCAGAGTCGGAGAGAGATTGTCACACTGTTTTCCAGAGTGTCAGAGAGTGTCACAGTGTGTCTCAGAGAGTGTCAGAGAGGGACAGAGAGTCTCACACTGTTTTCCAGAGTGTCAGAGAGAGTCACAGTGTGTCTCAGAGAGTGTCAGAGTCGGAGAGAGATTGTCAAACTGTTTTCCAGATTGTCAGAGAGAGTCACAGTGTGTCTCAGAGAGTGTCAGAGAGGGACAGAGAGTGTCACACTGTTTTCCAGAGTCTCAGAGAGATTCACAGTGTGTCTCAGAGAGTGTCAGAGTGAGTCACAGTGTGTCTCAGAGAGTGTTAGAGAGGTCTAGGGAGAGTCACACTGTTTTCCAGAGTGTCAGAGAGAGTCACAGTGTGTCTCAGAGAGTATCAGAGAGGGACAGAGAGTGTAACACTATTTTTCAGTGTCAGAGAGCGTCACAGTGTGTCTCAGAGAGTGTCAGAGAGGGACAGAGAGTGTCACATTGTTTTCCAGAGTGACAGAGAGAGTCACAGTGTATCTCAGAGAGTGTCAGAGAGTGTCAGAGAGAGTCACAGGGTGTCTCAGAGAGTGTCAGAGAAGGACAGAGAGTGTCACACTGTTTTCCAGAGTCTCAGAGAGAGTCACAGTGTGTCTCAGAGAGTGTCAGAGAGGTACATAGAGTGTCAAACTGTTTTCCAGAGTGTCATAGTGAGAGTCACAGTGTGTCTCAGAGAGTGTCAGAGAGGGACAGAGAGTGTCAAATTGTTTTCCAGAGTGTCAGAGAGAGTCACAGTGTGTCTCAGAGAGTGTGAGAGAGGGTCATAGAGTGTCACACTGTTTTGCAGAGTGTCAGAGAGAGTCACAGTGTATCTCAGAGAGTGTCAGAGAGGGACAGAATGTGTCACACTGTTTTCCAGAGTGTCAGAGATAGTCACAGTGTGTCTCAGAGAGTGTCAGAAAGTGACAGAGTGTGTCACACTGTTTTCCAGAGTGTCAGAGAGAGTCACAGTGTGTCTCAGAGAGTGCCAGAGAGGGACAGAGAGTGTCACACTGTTTTCCAGATGTCGGAGAGTCACAATATGTCTCAGAGAGTGTCAGAGAGTGTCACAGTGTGTCTCAGAGAGTGTCAGAGAGGGACAGAGAGTGTCACACTGTTTTCCAGAGTGACAGAGAGAGTCACAGTGTGTCTCAGAGAGTGTCAGAGAGGGACAGAGAGTGTCACACTGTTTTCCAGAGTGACAGAGAGAGTCACAGTGTGTCTCAGAGAGTGTCAGAGAGGGACAGAGAGTGTCACACTGTTTTCCAGAGTGATAGAGAGAGTCACAGTGTGTCTCAGAGAGTGTCAGAGAGGGACAGAGAGTGTCACTCTGTTTTCCAGAGTGACAGAGAGTCACAGTGTGTCCCAGAGAGTGTCAGAGAGGGACAGAGAGTGTCACACTGTTTTCCAGAGTGTCAGAGAGAGTCATAGTGTGTCTCAGAGAGTGTCAGAGAGTGACAGAGAGTGTCACACTGTTTTCCAGATTGTCAGAGAGAGTCACAGTGTGTCTCAGAGAGTGCCAGAGAGGGACAGAGAGTGTCACACTGTTTTCCAGATGTCGGAGAGTCACAATATGTCTCAGAGAGTCTCAGAGAGAGTCACAGTGTGTCTCAGAGAGTGTCAGAGAGGGACAGAGAGTGTCACACTGTTTTCCAGAGTGTCAGAGAGAGTCACAGTGTGTCTCAGAGAGTGTCAGAGAGAGTCACAGTGTGTCTCAGAAAGTGTTTGAAAGGGTCGGAGAGTGTCACACAGTTTTCCAGAGTGTCAGAGAGAATCTCAGTGTGTCTCAGAGAGTGTCAGAGAGGGACAGAGAGTTTCACAATGTTTTCCAGAGTGTCAGAGAGAGTCACAATGTGTCTCAGAGAGTCTCCGAGAGAGTCACAGTGTGTCTCAGAGAGTGTCAGAGAGGGACAGAGAATGTCTCACTGTTTTCCAGAGTGACAGAGAGAGTCAAATTGTGTCTCAGAGAGTGTCAGAGAGAGTCATAGTGTGTCTCAGAGAGAGTCAGAGAGGGACAGAGAGTCTCACACTGTTTTCCAGAATGTCAGAGAGAGTCACAGTGTGTCTCAGAGAGTATCAGAGAGGGACAGAGAGTGTCACACTATTTTTCAGTGTCAGAGAGAGTCACAGTGTGTCTCAGAGAGTGTCAGAGAGGGACAGAGAGTGTCACATTGTTTTCCAGTGTGACAGAGAGAGTCACAGTGTATCTCAGAGAGTGTCAGGGAGTGTCAGAGAGAGTCACAGGGTGTCTCAGAGAGTATCAGAGAGGGACAGAGAGTGTCACACTATTTTTCAGTGTCAGAGAGAGTCACAGTGTGTCTCAGAGAGTGTCAGAGAGGGACAGAGAGTGTCACATTGTTTTCCAGAGTGACAGAGAGAGTCACTGTGTATCTCAGAGAGTGTCAGAGAGTGTCAGAGAGAGTCACAGGGTGTCTCAGAGAGTGTCAGAGAGGGACAGAGTGTGTCACCCTGTTTTCCAGAGTGTTAGAGCGAGGCACAGTGTGTCTCAGAGAGTGTCCGAGACGGAAAGAGAGTGTCACACTGTTTTCCAAAGTGTGAGAGAGAGTCATAGTGTGTCTCAGATAGTGTCAGAGAGGGACAGAGAGTGTCACACTGTTTTCCAGAATGTCAGTGAGAGTCGCAGTGTGTCTCAGAGAGTGTCAGAGAGGGACAGAGAGTGTCACACTGTTTTCCAGAGTGTCAGAGAGAGTCACAGTGTGTCTCAGAGAGTGTCAGAGAGGGACAGAGAGGGTCACACTGTTTTCCAGATTGTCAGAGAGAGTCACAGTGTGTCTCAGAGAGTGTCAGAGAGGGACAGAGAGTGTCACACTGTTTTCCAGAGTCTCAGAGAGATTCACAGTGTGCCTCAGAGAGTTTCAGAGAGGGACAGAGAGTGTCACACTGTTTTCCAGATGTCGGAGAGTCACAATATGTCTCAGGGAGTGTCAGAGAGTGTCACAGTGTGTCTCAGAGAGTGTCAGAGAGTGTCACAGTGTGTCTCAGAGAGTGTCAGAGAGGGACAGAGAGTGTCACACTGTTTTCCAGAGTGTCAGAGAGTCACAGTGTGTCTCAGAGAGTGTCAGAGAGGGACAGAGAGTGTCACACTGTTTTCCAGAGTGTCAGAGAGAGTCACAGTGTGTCTCAGAGAGTGTCAGAGAGAGTCACAGTGTGTCTCAGAAAGTGTTTGAAAGGGTCGGAGAGTGTCACACAGTTTTCCAGAGTGTCAGAGAGAATCTCAGTGTGTCTCAGAGAGTGTCAGAGAGGGACAGAGAGTTTCACAATGTTTTCCAGAGTGTCAGAGAGAGTCACAATGTGTCTCAGAGAGTGTCCGAGAGAGTCACAGTGTGTCTCAGAGAGTGTCAGAGAGGGACAGAGAATGTCTCACTGTTTTCCAGAGTGACAGAGAGAGTCAAATTGTGTCTCAGAGAGTGTCAGAGAGAGTCATAGTGTGTCTCAGAGAGAGTCAGAGAGGGACAGAGAGTCTCACACTGTTTTCCAGAATGTCAGAGAGAGTCACAGTGTGTCTCAGAGAGTATCAGAGAGGGACAGAGAGTGTCACACTATTTTTCAGTGTCAGAGAGAGTCACAGTGTGTCTCAGAGAGTGTCAGAGAGGGACAGAGAGTGTCACATTGCTTTCCAGTGTGACAGAGAGAGTCACAGTGTATCTCAGAGAGTGTCAGAGAGTGTCAGAGAGAGTCACAGGGTGTCTCAGAGAGTGTCAGAGAGGGACAGAGTGTGTCACCCTGTTTTCCAGAGTGTTAGAGCGAGGCACAGTGTGTCTCAGAGAGTGTCCGAGACGGAAAGAGAGTGTCACACTGTTTTCCAAAGTGTGAGAGAGAGTCATAGTGTGTCTCAGATAGTGTCAGAGAGGGACAGAGAGTGTCACACTGTTTTCCAGAATGTCAGTGAGAGTCGCAGTGTGTCTCAGAGAGTGTCAGAGAGGGACAGAGAGTGTCACACTGTTTTCCAGAGTCTCAGAGAGAGTCACAGTGTGTCTCAGAGAGTGTCAGAGAGGGACATAGAGTGTCAAACTGTTTTCCAGAGTGTCAGAGTGAGAGTCACAGTGTGTCTCAGAGAGTGTCAGAGAGGGACAGAGAGTGTCAAATTGTTTTCCAGAGTGTCAGAGAGAGTCACAGTGTGTCTCAGAGAGTGTGAGAGAGGGTCATAGAGTGTCACACTGTTTTGCAGAGTGTCAGAGAGAGTCACAGTGTATCTCAGAGAGTGTCAGAGAGGGACAGAGTGTGTCACACTGTTTTCCAGAGTGTCAGAGATAGTCACAGTGTGTCTCAGAGAGTGTCAGAGAGTGACAGAATGTGTCACACTGTTTTCCAGAGTGTCAGAGAGAGTCACAGTGTGTCTCAGAGAGTGCCAGAGAGGGACAGAGAGTGTCACACTGTTTTCCAGATGTCGGAGAGTCACAATATGTCTCAGAGAGTGTCAGAGAGAGTCACAGTGTGTCTCAGAGAGTGTCAGAGAGGGACAGAGAGTGTCACACTGTTTTCCAGAGTGTCAGAGAGAGTCACAGTGTGTCTCAGAGAGTGTCAGAGAGAGTCACAGTGTGTCTCAGAGAGTGTTTGAAAGGGTCGGAGAGTGTCACATTGTTTTCCAGAGTGACAGAGGGAGTAACAGTGTGTCTCAGAGAGTGTCAGAGAGTGTCAGAGAGAGTCACAGTGTGTCTCAGAGAGTGTCAGAGAGGGACAGAGTGTGTCACCCTGTTTTCCAGAGTCTCAGAGAGATTCACAGTGTGTCTCAGAGAGTGTCAGAGAGGGACAGAGAGTTTCACAATGTTTTCCAGAGTGTCAGAGAGAGTCACAATGTGTCTCAGAGAGTGTCCGAGAGAGTCACAGTGTTTCTCAGAGAGTGTCAGAGAGGGACAGAGAATGTTTCACTGTTTTGCAGAGTGACAGAGAGAGTCAAATTGTGTCTCAGAGAGTGTCAGAGAGAGTCATAGTGTGTCTCAGAGAGTGTCAGAGAGGGACAGAGAGTCTCACACTGTTTTCCAGAGTGTCAGAGAGAGTCACAGTGTGTCTCAGAGAGTGTCAGAGTCGGAGAGAGATTGTCACACTGTTTTCCAGAGTGTCAGAGAGTGTCACAGTGTGTCTCAGAGAGTGTCAGAGAGGGACAGAGAGTGTCACACTGTTTTCCAGAGTGACAGAGAGAGTCACAGTGTGTCTCAGAGAGTGTCAGAGAGGGACAGAGAGTGTCACTCTGTTTTCCAGAGTGACAGAGAGTCACAGTGTGTCTCAGAGAGTGTAAGAGAGGACAGAGAGTGTCACCCTGTTTTCCAGAGTGTCAGAGAGAGTCACAGTGTGTCCCAGAGAGTGTCAGAGAGGGACAGAGAGTGTCACACTGTTTTCCAGAGTGTCAGAGAGAGTCATAGTGTGTCTCAGAGAGTGTCAGAGAGTGACAGAGAGTGTCACACTGTTTTCCAGATTGTCAGAGAGAGTCACAGTGTGTCTCAGAGAGTGCCAGAGAGGGACAGAGAGTGTCACACTGTTTTCCAGATGTCGGAGAGTCACAATATGTCTCAGAGAGTGTCAGAGAGAGTCACAGTGTGTCTCAGAGAGTGTCAGAGAGGGACAGAGAGTGTCACACTGTTTTCCAGAGTGTCAGAGAGAGTCACAGTGTGTCTCAGAGAGTGTCAGAGAGAGTCACAGTGTGTCTCAGAGAGTGCTTGAAAGGGTCGGAGAGTGTCACACAGTTTTCCAGAGTGTCAGAGAGAATCTCAGTGTGTCTCAGAGAGTGTCAGAGAGGGACAGAGAGTTTCACAATGTTTTCCAGAGTGTCAGAGAGAGTCACAATATGTCTCAGAGAGTGTCCGAGAGAGTCACAGTGTGTCTCAGAGAGTGTCAGAGAGGGACAGAGAATGTCTCACTGTTTTCCAGAGAGACAGAGAGAGTCAAATTGTGTCTCAGAGAGTGTCAGAGAGAGTCATAGTATGTCTCATAGAGTGTCAGAGAGGGACAGAGAGTCTCACACTGTTTTCCAGAGTGTCAGAGAGAGTCACAGTGTGTCTCAGAGAGTGTCAGAGTCGGAGAGAGATTGTCACACTGTTTTCCAGAGTGTCAGAGAGTGTCACAGTGTGTCTCAGAGAGTGTCAGAGAGGGACAGAGAGTGTCACACTGTTTTCCAGAGTGACAGAGAGAGTCACAGTGTGTCTCAGAGAGTGTCAGAGAGGGACAGAGAGTGTCACTCTGTTTTCCAGAGTGACAGAGAGTCACAGTGTGTCTCAGAGAGTGTAAGAGAGGACAGAGAGTGTCACCCTGTTTTCCAGAGTGTCAGAGAGAGTCACAGTGTGTCCCAGAGAGTGTCAGAGAGGGACAGAGAGTGTCACACTGTTTTCCAGAGTGTCAGAGAGAGTCATAGTGTGTCTCAGAGAGTGTCAGAGAGTGACAGAGAGTGTCACACTGTTTTCCAGATTGTCAGAGAGAGTCACAGTGTGTCTCAGAGAGTGCCAGAGAGGGACAGAGAGTGTCACACTGTTTTCCAGATGTCGGAGAGTCACAATATGTCTCAGAGAGTGTCAGAGAGAGTCACAGTGTGTCTCAGAGAGTGTCAGAGAGGGACAGAGAGTGTCACACTGTTTTCCAGAGTGTCAGAGAGAGTCACAGTGTGTCTCAGAGAGTGTCAGAGAGAGTCACAGTGTGTCTCAGAGAGTGCTTGAAAGGGTCGGAGAGTGTCACACAGTTTTCCAGAGTGTCAGAGAGAATCTCAGTGTGTCTCAGAGAGTGTCAGAGAGGGACAGAGAGTTTCACAATGTTTTCCAGAGTGTCAGAGAGAGTCACAATATGTCTCAGAGAGTGTCCGAGAGAGTCACAGTGTGTCTCAGAGAGTGTCAGAGAGGGACAGAGAATGTCTCACTGTTTTCCAGAGAGACAGAGAGAGTCAAATTGTGTCTCAGAGAGTGTCAGAGAGAGTCATAGTATGTCTCATAGAGTGTCAGAGAGGGACAGAGAGTCTCACACTGTTTTCCAGAGTGTCAGAGAGAGTCACAGTGTGTCTCAGAGAGTGTCAGAGTCGGAGAGAGATTGTCACACTGTTTTCCAGAGTGTCAGAGAGTGTCACAGTGTTTCTCAGAGAGTGTCAGAGAGGGACAGAGAGTGTCACCCTGTTTTCCAGAGTGTCAGAGAGAGTCACAGTGTGTCTCAGAGAGTGTCAGAGAGGGACAGAGAGTGTCACACTGTTTTCCAGAGTGACAGAGAGAGTCACAGTGTGTCTCAGAGTGTGTCAGAGAGGGACAGAGAGTGTCACTCTGTTTTCCAGAGTGACAGAGAGTCACAGTGTGTCTCAGAGAGTATCAGAGAGGGACAGAGAGTGTCACACTATTTTTCAGTGTCAGAGAGAGTCACAGTGTGTCTCAGAGAGTGTCAGAGAGGGACAGAGAGTGTCACATTGTTTTCCAGAGTGACAGAGAGAGTCACAGTGTATCTCAGAGAGTGTCAGGGAGTGTCAGAGAGAGTCACAGGGTGTCTCAGAGAGTATCATAGAGGGACAGAGAGTGTCACACTATTTTTCAGTGTCAGAGAGAGTCACAGTGTGTCTCAGAGAGTGTCAGAGAGGGACAGAGAGTGTCACATTGTTTTCCAGAGTGACAGAGAGAGTCACAGTGTATCTCAGAGAGTGTCAGAGAGTGTCAGAGAGAGTCACAGGGTGTCTCAGCGAGTGTCAGAGAGGGACAGAGTGTGTCACCCTGTTTTCCAGAGTGTTAGAGCGAGGCACAGTGTGTCTCAGAGAGTGTCCGAGACGGAAAGAGAGTGTCACACTGTTTTCCAAAGTGTGAGAGAGAGTCATAGTGTGTCTCAGATAGTGTCAGAGAGGGACAGAGAGTGTCACACTGTTTTCCAGAATGTCAGTGAGAGTCGCAGTGTGTCTCAGAGAGTGTCAGAGAGGGACAGAGAGTGTCACACTGTTTTCCAGAGTGTCAGAGTGAGAGTCACAGTGTGTCTCAGAGAGTGTCAGAGAGGGACAGAGAGTGTCAAATTGTTTTCCAGAGTGTCAGAGAGAGTCACAGTGTGTCTCAGAGAGTGTGAGAGAGGGTCATAGAGTGTCACACTGTTTTGCAGAGTGTCAGAGAGAGTCACAGTGTATCTCAGAGAGTGTCAGAGAGGGACAGAGAGTGTCACACTGTTTTCCAGAGTGTCAGAGATAGTCACAGTGTGTCTCAGAGAGTGTCAGAGAGTGACAGAGTGTGTCACCCTGTTTTCCAGAGTGTCAGAGAGAGTCACAGTGTGTCTCAGAGAGTGCCAGAGAGGGACAGAGAGTGTCACACTGTTTTCCAGATGTCGGAGAGTCACAATATGTCTCAGAGAGTGTCAGAGAGAGTCACAGTGTGTCTCAGAGAGTGTCAGAGAGGGACAGAGAGTGTCACACTGTTTTCCAGAGTGTCAGAGAGAGTCACAGTGTGTCTCAGAGAGTGTTTGAAAGGGTCGGAGAGTGTCACACAGTTTTCCAGAGTGTCAGAGAGAATCTCAGTGTGTCTCAGAGAGTGTCAGAGAGGGACAGAGAGTGTCACACTGTTTTCCAGAGTGTCAGAGAGAGTCACAATGTGTCTCAGAGAGTGTCCGAGAGAGTCACAGTGTGTCTCAGAGAGTGTCATAGAGGGACAGAGAATGTTTCACTGTTTTGCAGAGTGACAGAGAGAGTCAAATTGTGTCTCAGAGAGTGTCAGAGAGAGTCATAGTGTGTCTCAGAGAGTGTCAGAGAGGGACAGAGAGTCTCACACTGTTTTCCAGAGTGTCAGAGAGAGTCACAGTGTGTCTCAGAGAGTGTAAGAGAGGGACAGAGAGTGTCACACTGTTTTCCAGAGTGTCAGAGAGAGTCACAGTGTGTCCCAGAGAGTGTCAGAGAGGGACAGAGAGTGTCACACTGTTTTCCAGAGTGTCAGAGAGAGTCATAGTGTGTCTCAGAGAGTGTCAGAGAGTGACAGAGAGTGTCACACTGTTTTCCAGATTGTCAGAGAGAGTCACAGTGTGTCTCAGAGAGTGCCAGAGAGGGACAGAGAGTGTCACACTGTTTTACAGATGTCGGAGAGTCACAATATGTCTCAGAGAGTGTCAGAGAGAGTCACAGTGTGTCTCAGAGAGTGCTTGAAAGGGTCGGAGAGTGTCACACAGTTTTCCAGAGTGTCAGAGAGAATCTCAGTGTGTCTCAGAGAGTGTCAGAGAGGGACAGAGAGTTTCACAATGTTTTCCAGAGTGTCAGAGAGAGTCACAATATGTCTCAGAGAGTGTCCGAGAGAGTCACAGTGTGTCTCAGAGAGTGTCAGAGAGGGACAGAGAATGTCTCACTGTTTTCCAGAGTGTCAGAGAGAGTCACAGTGTGTCCCAGAGAGTGTCAGAGAGGGACAGAGAGTGTCACACTGTTTTCCAGAGTGTCAGAGAGAGTCATAGTGTGTCTCAGAGAGTGTCAGAGAGTGACAGAGAGTGTCACACTGTTTTCCAGATTGTCAGAGAGAGTCACAGTGTGTCTCAGAGAGTGCCAGAGAGGGACAGAGAGTGTCACACTGTTTTACAGATGTCGGAGAGTCACAATATGTCTCAGAGAGTGTCAGAGAGAGTCACAGTGTGTCTCAGAGAGTGTCAGAGAGGGACAGAGAGTGTCACACTGTTTTCCAGAGTGTCAGAGAGAGTCACAGTGTGTCTCAGAGAGTGTCAGAGAGAGTCACAGTGTGTCTCAGAGAGTGCTTGAAAGGGTCGGAGAGTGTCACACAGTTTTCCAGAGTGTCAGAGAGAATCTCAGTGTGTCTCAGAGAGTGTCAGAGAGGGACAGAGAGTTTCACAATGTTTTCCAGAGTGTCAGAGAGAGTCACAATATGTCTCAGAGAGTGTCCGAGAGAGTCACAGTGTGTCTCAGAGAGTGTCAGAGAGGGACAGAGAATGTCTCACTGTTTTCCAGAGTGTCAGAGAGAGTCACAGTGTGTCCCAGAGAGTGTCAGAGAGGGACAGAGAGTGTCACACTGTTTTCCAGAGTGTCAGAGAGAGTCATAGTGTGTCTCAGAGAGTGTCAGAGAGTGACAGAGAGTGTCACACTGTTTTCCAGATTGTCAGAGAGAGTCACAGTGTGTCTCAGAGAGTGCCAGAGAGGGACAGAGAGTGTCACACTGTTTTCCAGATGTCGGAGAGTCACAATATGTCTCAGAGAGTGTCAGAGAGAGTCACAGTGTGTCTCAGAGAGTGTCAGAGAGGGACAGAGAGTGTCACACTGTTTTCCAGAGTGTCAGAGAGAGTCACAGTGTGTCTCAGAGAGTGTCAGAGAGAGTCACAGTGTGTCTCAAAGAGTGCTTGAAAGGGTCGGAGAGTGTCACACAGTTTTCCAGAGTGTCAGAGAGAGTCAAATTGTGTCTCAGAGAGTGTCAGAGAGAGTCATAGTATGTCTCATAGAGTGTCAGAGAGGGACAGAGAGTCTCACACTGTTTTCCAGAGTGTCAGAGAGTGTCACAGTGTTTCTCAGAGAGTGTCAGAGAGGGACAGAGAGTGTCACCCTGTTTTCCAGAGTGTCAGAGAGAGTCACAGTGTGTCTCAGAGAGTGTCAGTGAGGGACAGAGAGTGTCACACTGTTTTCCAGAGTGACAGAGAGAGTCACAGTGTGTCTCAGAGTGTGTCAGAGAGGGACAGAGAGTGTCACTCTGTTTTCCAGAGTGACAGAGAGTCACAGTGTGTCTCAGAGAGTGTAAGAGAGGGACAGAGAGTGTCACACTGTTTTCCAGAGTGTCAGAGAGAGTCACAGTGTGTCCCAGAGAGTGTCAGAGAGGGACAGAGAGTGTCACACTGTTTTCCAGAGTGTCAGAGAGAGTCATAGTGTGTCTCAGAGAGTGTCAGAGAGTGACAGAGAGTGTCACACTGTTTTCCAGATTGTCAGAGAGAGTCACAGTGTGTCTCAGAGAGTGCCAGAGAGGGACAGAGAGTGTCACACTGTTTTCCAGATGTCGGAGAGTCACAATATGTCTCAGAGAGTGTCAGAGAGAGTCACAGTGTGTCTCAGAGTGTGTCAGAGAGGGACAGAGAGTGTCACACTGTTTTCCAGAGTGTCAGAGAGAGTCACAGTGTGTCTCAGAGAGTGTCAGAGAGAGTCACAGTGTGTCTCAGAGAGTGTTTGAAATGTTCGGAGAGTGTCACACAGTTTTCCAGAGTGTCAGGGAGAATCTCAGTGTGTCTCAGAGAGTGTCAGAGAGGGACAGAGAGTTTCACAATGTTTTCCAGAGTGTCAGAGAGAGTCACAATGTGTCTCAGAGAGTGTCCGAGAGAGTCACAGTGTGTCTCAGAGAGTGTCAGAGAGGGACAGAGAATGTCTCACTGTTTTCCAGAGTGACAGAGAGAGTCAAATTGTGTCTCAGAGAGTGTCAGAGAGAGTCATAGTGTGTCTCAGAGAGTGTCAGAGAGGGACAGAGAGTCTCACACTGTTTTCCAGAATGTCAGAGAGAGTCACAGTGTGTCTCAGAGAGTATCAGAGAGGGACAGAGAGTGTCACACTATTTTTCAGTGTCAGAGAGAGTCACAGTGTGTCTCAGAGAGTGTCAGAGAGGGACAGAGAGTGACACATTGTTTTCCAGAGTGACAGAGAGAGTCACAGGGTATCTCAGAGAGTGTCAGGGAGTGTCAGAGAGAGTCACAGGGTGTCAAAGAGAGTGTCAGAGAGGGACAGAGTGTGCCACACTGTTTTCCAGAGTGTTAGAGCGAGGCACAGTGTGTCTCAGAGAGTGTCCGAGACGGACAGAGAGTGTCACACTGTTTTCCAAAGTGTGAGAGAGAGTTATAGTGTGTCTCAGATAGTGTCAGAGAGGGACAGAGAGTGTCACACTGTTTTCCAGAATGTCAGTGAGAGTCACAGTGTGTCTCAGAGAGTGTCAGAGAGGGACAGAGAGTGTCACACTGTTTTCCAGAGCGTCAGAGAGAGTCGCAGTGTGTCTCAGAGAGTGTCAGAGAGGGACAGAGAGTGTCACACTGTTTTCCAGAGTCTGAGAGAGAGTCACAGTGTGTCTCAGAGAGTGTCAGTGAGGGATATAGAGTGTCAAACTGTTTTCCAGAGTGTCAGAGTGAGAGTCACAGTGTGTCTCAGAGAGTGTCAGAGAGGGACAGAGAGTGTCAAATTGTTTTCCAGAGTGTCAGAGAGAGTCACAGTGTTTCTCAGAGAGTGTGAGAGAGGGTCATAGAGTGTCACACTGTTTTGCAGAGTGTCAGAGAGAGTCACAGTGTATCTCAGAGAGTGTCAGAGAGGGACAGAGTGTGTCACACTGTTTTCCAGAGTGTCAGAGATAGTCACAGTGTGTCTCAGAGAGTGTCAGAGAGTGACAGAGTGTGTCACACTGTTTTCCAGAGTGACAGAGAGAGTCACAGTGTGTCTCAGATAGTGCCAGAGAGGGACAGAGAGTGTCACACTGTTTTCCAGATGTCGGAGTGTCACAATATGTCTCAGAGAGTGTCAGAGAGAGTCACAGTGTGTCTCAGAGAGTGTCAGAGAGGGACAGAGAGTGTCACACTTTTTTCCAGTGTGTCAGAGAGAGTCACAGTGTGTCTCAGAAAGTGTCAGAGAGAGTCACAGTGTGTCTCAGAGAGTGTTTGAAAGGGTCGGAGAGATTCACACAGTTTTCCAGAGTGTCAGAGAGAATCTCAGTGTGTCTCAGAGAGTGTCAGAGAGGGACAGAGAGTTTCACAATGTTTTCCAGAGTGTCAGAGAGAGTCACAATGTGTCTCAGAGAGTGTCCGAGAGAGTCACAGTGTGTCTCAGAGAGTGTCAGAGAGGGACAGAGAATGTCTCACTGTTTTCCAGAGTGACAGAGAGAGTCAAATTGTGACTCAGAGAGTGTAAGAGAGAGTCATAGTGTGTCTCAGAGAGTGTCAGAGAGGGACAGAGAGTCTCACACTGTTTTCCAGAGTGTCAGAGAGAGTCACAGTGTGTCTCAGAGAGTGTCAGAGTCGGAGAGAGATTGTCACACTGTTTTCCAGAGTGTCAGAGAGTGTCACAATGTGTCTCAGAGAGTGTCAGAGAGGGACAGAGAGTGTCATCCTGTTTTCCAGAGTGTCAGAGAGAGTCACAGTGTGTCTCAGAGAGTGTAAGAGAGGGACAGAGAGTGTCACACTGTTTTCCAGAGTGACAGAGAGCGACACAGTGTGTCTCAGAGAGTGTCAGAGAGGGACAGAGAGTGTCACTCTGTTTTCCAGAGTGACAGAGAGAGTCACAGTGTGTCTCAGAGAGTGTAAGAGAGGGACAGAGAGTGTCACACTGTTTTCCAGAGTGTCAGAGAGAGTCACAGTGTGTCCCAGAGAGTGTCAGAGAGGGACAGAGAGTGTCACACTGTTTTCCAGAGTGTCAGAGAGAGTCATAGTGTGTCTCAGAGAGTGTCAGAAAAGGACAGAGAGTGTCACACTGTTTTCCAGATTGTCAGAGAGAGTCACAGTGTGTCCCAGAGAGTATCAGAAAAGGACAGAGAGGGACAGAGAGTGTCACACTGTTTTCCAGAGTGACGGAGAGTGTCACAGTGTGTCTCAGAGAGTGTCAGCGAGAGTCACATTGTGTCTCAGAGACTGGCAGAGAGGGACAGAGAGTGTCACATTGTTTTCCAGAGTGTCAGAGAGAGTCACAGTGTGTCTCAGCGAGTGTCAGAGAGGGACAGAGAGAGTCAGAGCGTGACACAGTGTATCTCAGAGGATGACAGAGAGAGTGAGAGAGTGTCACAGTGTATCTCAAAGGATGACTGAGAGAATCAGAGAGTGTCACAGTGTATCTCAGAGGATGACAGAGAGAGTCAGAGAGTGACACAGTGTATCTCAAAGGATGACAGAGAGAGTCAGAGCGTGTCACAGTGTATCTCGGAGAGTGACAGAGAGAGTCAGAGCGTGCCACAGTGTGTCTCAGAGAGTGACAGAGAGAGTCAGAGCGTGTCACAGTGTATCTCAGAGAGTGACAGAGAGAGTCAGAGAGTGTCACAGTGTATCTCAGAGAGTGACAGAGGGAGTCAGAGCGTGTCACAGTGTATCTCAGAGGATGGCAGAGAGAGTCAGAGCGTGACACAGTGTATCTCAGAGAGTGACAGAGAGAGTCAGAGCGTGACACAGTGTATCTCAGAGAGTGACAAAGAGAGTCGGAGCGTGTCACAGTGTATCTCAGAGAGTGACAGAGTCTGAGCGTGACACAGTGTATCTCAGAGAGTGACAGAGAGAGTCAGAGCGTGTCACAGTGTGTCTCAGAGAGTGACAGAGAGAGTCAGAGCGTGTCACAGTGTGTCTCAGAGAGTGAAAGAGAGGGACAGAGAATGTCTCACTGTTTTCCAGAGTGACAGAGAGTCAAATTGTGTCTCAGAGAGTGTCAGAGAGAGTCATAGTGTGTCTCAGAGAGTGTCAGAGAGTGACAGAGAGTCTCACACTGTTTTCCAGAGTGTCAGAGAGAGTCATAGTGTGTCTCAGAGAGTGTCAGAGAGTGACAGAGAGTGTCACACTGTTTTCCAGATTGTCAGAGAGAGTCACAGTGTGTCCCAGAGAGTATCAGAAAAGGACAGAGAGGGACAGAGAGTGTCACACTGTTTTCCAGAGTGACGGAGAGTGTCACAGTGTGTCCCTGAGAGTGTCAGAGAGGGACAGAGAGTTCAACACTATTTTCCAGAGTGTCAGAGAGAGTCACAGTGTGTCTCAGAGAGTGTCAGAGAGGGACAGAGAGTGTCACACTATTTTCCAGAGTGTCAGAAAGAGTCACAGAGTGTCTCAGAGAATGTCAGCGAGAGTCACATTGTGTCTCAGAGACTGGCAGAGAGGGACAGAGAGTGTCACATTGTTTTCCAGAGTGTCAGAGAGAGTCACAGTGTGTCTCAGCGAGTGTCAGAGAGGGACAGAGAGAGTCAGAGCGTGACACAGTGTATCTCAGAGGATGACAGAGAGAGTGAGAGAGTGTCACAGTGTATCTCAAAGGATGACAGAGAGAGTCAGAGCGTGTCACAGTGTATCTCGGAGAGTGACAGAGAGAGTCAGAGCGTGCCACAGTGTGTCTCAGAGAGTGACAGAGAGAGTCAGAGCGTGTCACAGTGTATCTCAGAGAGTGACAGAGAGAGTCAGAGCGTGTCACAGTGTATCTCAGAGAGTGACAGAGAGAGTCAGAGCTTGTCACAGTGTATCTCAGAGAGTGACAGAGAGAGTCAGAGCGTGCCACAGTGTATCTCAGAGAGTGACAGAGAGAGTCGGAGCGTGTCACAGTGTATCTCAGAGAGTGACAGAGAGAGTCGGAGCGTGTCACAGTGTATCTCAGAGAGTGACAGAGTCTGAGCGTGACACAGTGTATCTCAGAGAGTGACAGAGAGAGTCAGAGCGTGTCACAGTGTGTCTCAGAGAGTGACAGAGAGAGTCAGAGCGTGTCACAGTGTGTCTCAGAGAGTGAAAGAGAGAGTCAGAGCGTGTCACAATGTGTCTCAGAGAGTGACAGAGAGAGTCAGAGCGTGTCACAGTGTGTCTCAGAGAGTGACAGAGAGAGTCGGAGCGTGTCACAGTGTATCTCAGAGAGTGACAGAGAGAGTCGGAGCGTGTCACAGTGTATCTCAGAGAGTGACAGAGTCTGAGCGTGTCACAGTGTATCTCAGAGAGTGACAGAGAGAGTCAGAGCGTGTCACAGTGTGTCTCAGAGAGTGACAGAGAGAGTCAGAGCGTGTCACAGTGTGTCTCAGAGAGTGAAAGAGAGAGTCAGAGCGTGTCACAGTGTGTCTCAGAGAGTGACAGAGAGAGTCAGAGCGTGTCACAGTGTCTCAGAGAGTGAAAGAGAGGGACAGAGAATGTCTCACTGTTTTCCAGAGTGACAGAGAGTCAAATTGTGTGTCAGAGAGAGTCATAGTGTGTCTCAGAGAGTGTCAGAGAGTGACGGAGAGTCTCACACTGTTTTCCAGAGTGTCAGAGAGAGTCACAGTGTGTCTCAGAGAGTGTCAGAGTCGGAGAGAGATTGTCACATTGTTTTCCAGAGTGTCAGAGAGTGTCACAGTGTGTCTCAGAGAGTGTCAGAGAGGGACAGAGAGTGTCACCCTGTTTTCCAGAGTGTCAGAGAGAGTCACAGTGTGTCTCAGAGAGTGTCAGAGAGGGACAGAGAGTGTCACACTGTTTTCCAGAGTGTCAGAGAGAGTCACAGTGTGTCTCAGAGAGTGTCAGAGAGGGACAGAGAGTGTCACTCTGTTTTCCAGAGAGACAGAGAGAGTCACAGTGTGTCTCAGAGAGTGTAAGAGAGGGACAGAGAGTGTCACACTGTTTTCCAGAGTGTCAGAGAGAGTCACAGTGTGTCCCAGAGAGTGTCAGAGAGGGACAGAGAGTGTCACACTGTTTTCCAGAGTGTCAGAGAGAGTCATAGTGTGTCTCAGAGAGTGTCAGAGAGTGACAGAGAGTGTCACACTGTTTTCCAGATTGTCAGAGAGAGTCACAGTGTGTCCCAGAGAGTATCAGAAAAGGACAGAGAGGGACAGAGAGTGTCACACTGTTTTCCAGAGTGACGGAGAGTGTCACAGTGTGTCCCTGAGAGTGTCAGAGAGGGACAGAGAGTTCCACACTATTTTCCAGAGTGTCAGAGAGAGTCACAGTGTGTCTCAGAGAGTGTCAGAGAGGGACAGAGAGTGTCACACTATTTTCCAGAGTGTCAGAAAGAGTCACAGAGTGTCTCAGAGAGTGTCAGCGAGAGTCACATTGTGTCTCAGAGACTGGCAGAGAGGGACAGGGAGTATCACATTGTTTTCCAGAGTGTCAGAGAGAGTCACAGTGTGTCTCAGCGAGTGTCAGAGAGGGACAGAGAGAGTCAGAGCGTGACACAGTGTATCTCAGAGGATGACAGAGAGAGTGAGAGAGTGTCACAGTGTATCTCAAAGGATGACAGAGAGAGTCAGAGCGTGTCACAGTGTGTCTCAGAGAGTGACAGAGAGAGTCAGAGCGTGTCACAGTGTATCTCAGAGAGTGACAGAGAGAGTCAGAGCGTGACACAGTGTATCTCGGAGAGTGACAGAGAGAGTCAGAGCGTGCCACAGTGTGTCTCAGAGAGTGACAGAGAGAGTCAGAGCGTGTCACAGTGTATCTCAGAGAGTGACAGAGAGAGTCAGAGCGTGTCACAGTGTATCTCAGAGAGTGACAGAGAGAGTCAGAGCTTGTCACAGTGTATCTCAGAGAGTGACAGAGAGAGTCAGAGCGTGCCACAGTGTATCTCAGAGAGTGACAGAGAGAGTCGGAGCGTGTCACAGTGTATCTCAGAGAGTGACAGAGAGAGTCGGAGCGTGTCACAGTGTATCTCAGAGAGTGACAGAGTCTGAGCGTGACACAGTGTATCTCAGAGAGTGACTGAGAGAGTCAGAGCGTGTCACAGTGGGTATCAGAGAGTGACAGAGAGAGTCAGAGCGTGTCACAGTGTGTCTCAGAGAGTGAAAGAGAGAGTCAGAGCTTGACACAGTGTATCTCAGAGAGTGACAGAGAGAGTCAGAGCGTGACACAGTGTATCTCAGAGAGTGACAGAGAGAGTCAGAGCGTGACACAGTGTATCTCAGAGAGTGACAGAGAGAGTCAGAGCGTGACACAGTGTATCTCAGAGAGTGACAGAGAGAGTCAGAGAGTGACACAGTGTGTCTCAGAGAGTGACAGAGAGAGTCAGAGCGTGTCACAGTGTATCTCAGAGGATGACAGAGAGAGTCAGAGAGTGTCACAGTGTGTCTCAGAGAGTGACAGAGAGAGAGCGTGTCACAGTGTATCACAGAGGATGACAGAGAGAGTCAGAGAGTGTCACTGTGTATCTCAGAGAGTGATAGAGAGAGTCAGAGCGTGACACAGTGTGTCTCAGAAAGTGACAGAGAGAGTCAGAGCGTGACACAGTGTATCTGAGAGTGTGACAGTGAGAGTCAGAGCGTGTCACAGTGTATCTCAGAGAGTGACAGAGAGAGTCAGAACGTGACACAGTGTATCTCAGAGAGTGACAGAGAGAGTCAGAGCGTGACACAGTGTATCTCAGAGAGTGACAGAGAGAGTCAGAGAGTGACACAGTGTGTCTCAGAGAGTGACAGAGAGAGTCAGAGCGTGTCACAGTGTATCTCAGAGGATGACAGAGAGAGTCAGAGAGTGTCACAGTGTGTCTCAGAGAGTGACAGAGAGAGTCAGAGCGTGTCACAGTGTATCACAGAGGATGACAGAGAGAGTCAGAGAGTGTCACTGTGTATCTCAGAGAGTGATAGAGAGAGTCAGAGCGTGACACAGTGTGTCTCAGAGAGTGACAGAGAGAGTCAGAGCGTGACACAGTGTATCTCAGAGAGTGACAGAGAGAGTCAGAGAGTGACACAGTGTGTCTCAGAGAGTGAGAGAGAGTCGGAGCGTGACACAGTGTGTCTCAGAGAGTGACAGAGAGAGTCAGAGAGTATCACAGTGTGTCTCAGAGAGTGATATAGAGAGAGTCAGAGCGTGTCACAGTCTTTCTCGGAGGATGACAGAGAGAGTCAGAGAGTGACACAGTGTGTCTCAGAGAGTGACAGAGAGAGTCAGAGCGTGACACAGTGTGTCTCAGAGAGTGATATAGAGAGAGTCAGAGAGTGTCACAGTGTATCTCAGAGGATGACAGAGAGAGTCAGAGCGTGACACAGTGTATCTCAGAGAGTGACAGAGACAGTCAGAGCGTGTCACAGTGTGTCTCAGAGGGTGACAGAGAGAGTCAGAGCGTGTCACAGTGTATCTCAGAGAGTGACAGAGAGAGTCAGAGCGTGACACAGTGCATCTCAGAGAGTGATAGAGAGAGTCAGAGTGTGACACAGTATATCTCAGAGGATGACAGAGAGAGTCAGAGCGTGTCAAAGTGTATCTCAGAGGACGACAGAGAGAGTCAGAGAGTGACACAGTGTATCTCTGAGGATGACAGAGAGAGTCAGAGCGTGTCACAGTGTATCTCAGAGGATGACAGAGAGAGTCAGAGAGTGACACAGTGTATCTCAGAGGATGACAGAGAGAGTCAGAGCGTGTCACAGTGCATCTCAGAGAGTGACAGAGAGAGTCAGAGCGTGTCACAGTGTGTCTCAGAGAGTGACAGAGAGAGTCAGAGCGTGACACAGTGTATCTCAGAGAGTGACAGAGAGAGTCAGAGCGTGTCACAGTGTATCTCAGAGAGTGACAGAGAGAGTCAGAGAGTGTCATAGTGTGTCTCAGAGAGTGACAGAGAATCAGAGATTGATACAGTGTGTCTCAGAGAGTGACAAAGAGAGTCGGAGCGGGTCACAGTGTATCTCAGAGAGTGACAGAGTCTGAGCGTGACACAGTGTATCTCAGAGAGTGACAGAGAGAGTCAGAGCGTGTCACAGTGTGTCTCAGAGAGTGACAGAGAGAGTCAGAGCGTGTCACACTGTGTCTCAGAGAGTGAAAGAGAGGGACAGAGAATGTCTCACTGTTTTCCAGAGTGACAGAGAGTCAAATTGTGTCTCAGAGAGTGTCAGAGAGAGTCATAGTGTGTCTCAGAGAGTGTCAGAGAGTGACAGAGAGTCTCACACTGTTTTCCAGAGTGTCAGAGAGAGTCACAGTGTGTCTCAGAGAGTGTCAGAGTCGGAGAGAGATTGTCACATTCTTTTCCAGAGTGTCAGAGAGTGTCACAATGTGTCTCAGAGAGTGTCAGAGCGGGACAGAGAGTGTCACCCTGTTTTCCAGAGTGTCAGAGAGAGTCACAGTGTGTCTCACAGAGTGTCAGAGAGGGACAGAGAGTGTCACACTGTTTTCCAGAGTGTCAGAGAGAGTCAGTGTGTCTCAGAGAGTGTCAGAGAGGGACAGAGAGTGTCACTCTGTTTTCCAGAGAGACAGAGAGAGTCACAGTGTGTCTCAGAGAGTGTAAGAGAGGGACAGAGAGTGTCACACTGTTTTCCAGAGTGTCTGAGAGAGTCACAGTGTGTCCCAGAGAGTGTCAGAGAGGGACAGAGAGTGTCACTCTGTTTTCCAGAGAGACAGAGAGAGTCACAGTGTGTCTCAGAGAGTGTAAGAGAGGGACAGAGAGTGTCACACTGTTTTCCAGAGTGTCTGAGAGAGTCACAGTGTGTCTCAGAGAGTGTCAGAGAGTGACAGAGAGTGTCACACTGTTTTCCAGATTGTCAGAGAGAGTCACAGTGTGTCCCAGAGAGTATCAGAAAAGGACAGAGAGGGACAGAGAGTGTCACACTGTTTTCCATAGTGACGGAGAGTGTGACAGTGTGTCCCTGAGAGTGTCAGAGAGGGACAGAGAGTTCCACACTATTTTCCAGAGTGTCAGAAAGAGTCACAGAGTGTCTCAGAGAGTGTCAGCGAGAGTCACATTGTGTCTCAGAGACTGGCAGAGAGGGACAGAGAGTGTCACATTGTTTTCCAGAGTGTCAGAGAGAGTCACAGTGTGTCTCAGCGAGTGTCAGAGAGGGACAGAGAGAGTCAGAGCGTGACACAGTGTATCTCAGAGGATGACAGAGAGCGTCAGAGAGTGACACAGTGTATCTCAAAGGATGACAGAGAGAGTCAGAGCGTGTCACAGTGTATCTCAGAGAGTGACAGAGAGAGTCAGAGCGTGTCACAGTGTATCTCAGAGAGTGACAGAGAGAGTCAGAGCTTGTCACAGTGTATCTCAGAGAGTGACAGAGAGAGTCAGAGCGTGACACAGTGTATCTCAGAGAGTGACAGAGAGAGTCGGAGCGTGTCACAGTGTATCTCAGAGAGTGACAGAGAGAGTCGGAGCGTGTCACAGTGTATCTCAGAGAGTGACAGAGTCTGAGCGTGACACAGTGTATCTCAGAGAGTGACAGAGAGAGTCAGAGCGTGTCACAGTGTGTCTCAGAGAGTGACAGAGAGAGTCAGAGCGTGTCACAGTGTGTCTCAGAGAGTGAAAGAGAGAGTCAGAGCGTGACACAGTGTATCTCAGAGAGTGACAGAGAGAGTCAGAGCGTGACACAGTGTATCTCAGAGAGTGACAGAGAGAGTCAGAGCGTGTCACAGTGTATCTCAGAGGATGACAGAGAGAGTCAGAGAGTGTCACAGTGTGTCTCAGAGAGTGACAGAGAGAGTCAGAGCGTGTCACAGTGTATCTCAGAGGATGACAGAGAGAGTCAGAGAGTGTCACAGTGTGACTCAGAGAGTGACAGAGAGAGTCAGAGCGTGTCACAGTGTATCACAGAGGATGACAGAGAGAGTCAGAGAGTGTCACTGTGTATCTCAGAGAGTGATAGAGAGAGTCAGAGCGTGACACAGTGTGTCTCAGAGAGTGACAGAGAGAGTCAGAGCGTGACACAGTGTATCTGAGAGTGTGACAGTGAGAGTCAGAGCGTGTCACAGTGTATCTCAGAGAGTGACAGAGAGAGTCAGAGCGTGACACAGTGTATCTCAGAGAGTGACAGAGAGAGTCAGAGCGTGACACAGTGTATCTCAGAGAGTGACAGAGAGAGTCAGAGAGTGACACAGTGTGTCTCAGAGAGTGACAGAGAGAGTCAGAGCGTGTCACAGTGTATCTCAGAGGATGACAGAGAGAGTCAGAGAGTGTCACAGTGTGTCTCAGAGAGTGACAGAGAGAGTCAGAGCGTGTCACAGTGTATCACAGAGGATGACAGAGAGAGTCAGAGAGTGTCACTGTGTATCTCAGAGAGTGATAGAGAGAGTCAGAGCGTGACACAGTGTGTCTCAGAGAGTGACAGAGAGAGTCAGAACGTGACACAGTGTATCTCAGAGAGTGACAGAGAGAGTCAGAGAGTGACACAGTGTGTCTCAGAGAGTGAGAGAGAGTCGGAGCGTGACACAGTGTGTCTCAGAGAGTGACAGAGAGAGTCAGAGAGTGTCACAGTGTGTCTCAGAGAGTGATATAGAGAGAGTCAGAGCGTGTCACAGTGTTTCTCAGAGAGTGATATAGAGAGAGTCAGAGAGTGTCACAGTGTATCTCAGAGGATGACAGAGAGAGTCAGAGCGTGACACAGTGTATCTCAGAGAGTGACAGAGACAGTCAGAGCGTGTCACAGTGTGTCTCAGAGGGTGACAGAGAGAGTCAGAGCGTGTCACAGTGTATCTCAGAGAGTGACAGAGAGAGTCAGAGCGTGACACAGTGCATCTCAGAGAGTGATAGAGAGAGTCAGAGCGTGACACAGTATATCTCAGAGGATGACAGAGAGAGTCAGAGCGTGTCAAAGTGTATCTCAGAGCACGACAGAGAGAGTCAGAGAGTGACACAGTGTATCTCTGAGGATGACAGAGAGAGTCAGAGCGTGTCACAGTGTATCTCAGAGGATGACAGAGAGAGTCAGAGAGTGACACAGTGTGTCTCAGAGAGTGACAGAGAATCAGAGAGTGACACAGTGTGTCTCAGAGAGTGACAGAGAGAATCAGAGCGTGACACAGTGTTTCTCAGAGGGTGACTGAGAGAGTCAGAGCGTGTCACAGTGTATCTCAGAGAGTGACAGAGAGAGTCAGAGCGTGACACAGTGTATCTCAGAGAGTGACAGAGAGAGTCAGAGCGTGTCACAGTGTATCTCAGAGAGTGACAGAGAGAGTCAGAGCGTGTCACAGTGTGTCTCAGAGAGTGATAGAGAGAGTCAGCGCGTGACACTGTGTGTCTCAGAGAGTGACATAGAGAGTCAGAGCGTGTCACAGTGTTTCTCAGAGAGTGACAGAGAGAGTCAAAGCGTGACACAGTGTATCTCAGAGAGTGACAGAGAGAGCCAGAGCGTGTCACAGTGTGTCTCAGAGAGTGACAGAGAGAGTCAGAGCATGACGCAGTGTATCTCAGAGTGACAGAGAGAGTCAGAGCATTTCACAGTGTATCTCAGAGAGTGACAGAGAGAGTCAGAGCGTGACACAGTGTGTCTCAGAGGATGACAGAGAGAGTCAGAGCGTGACACAGTGCATCTCAGAGAGTGACAGAGTCAGAGTGTCACAGTGTATCTCAGAGAGTGACAGAGAGAGTCAAGCGTGTCACTGTGTGTCTCAGAGAGTGACAGAGAGAGTCAGAGCTTGTCACAGTGTGTCTCAGAGAGTGACAGAGAGAGTCAGAGCGTGTCACAGTGTGACTCAGAGAGTGACAGAGAGAGTCAGAGCGTGTCACAGTGTGTCTCAGATAGTGATAGAGAGAGTCAGAGCGTGACACTGTGTGTCTCAGAGAGTGACAGAGAGAGTCAGAGCGTGTCACAGTGTGTCTCAGAGAGTGACAGAGAGAGTCAGAGCGTGCACAGTGTGTCTCAGAGAGTGAAAGAGAGAGTCAGAGCTTGACACAGTGTATCTCAGAGAGTGACAGAGAGAGTCAGAGCGTGTCACAGTGTATCTCAGAGAGTGACAGAGAGAGTCAGAGAGTGTCACAGTGTATCTCAGAGAGTGACAGAGGGAGTCAGAGCGTGTCACAGTGTATCTCAGAGGATGGCAGAGAGAGGCAGAGCGTGACACAGTGCATCTCAGAGAGTGACAGAGTCAGAGTGTCACAGTGTATCTCAGAGAGTGACAGAGAGAGTCAGAGCGTGTCACAGTGTATCTCAGAGAGTGACAGAGAGAGTCAAGCGTGTCACTGTGTGTCTCAGAGAGTGACAGAGAGAGTCAGAGCTTGTCACAGTGTGTCTCAGAGAGTGACAGAGAGAGTCAGAGCGTGTCACAGTGTGACTCAGAGAGTGACAGAGAGAGTCAGAGCGTGTCACAGTGTGTCTCAGATAGTGATAGAGAGAGTCAGAGCGTGACACTGTGTGTCTCAGAGAGTGACAGAGAGAGTCAGAGCGTGTCACAGTGTGTCTCAGAGAGTGACAGAGAGAGTCAGAGCGTGCACAGTGTGTCTCAGAGAGTGAAAGAGAGAGTCAGAGCTTGACACAGTGTATCTCAGAGAGTGACAGAGAGAGTCAGAGCGTGTCACAGTGTATCTCAGAGAGTGACAGAGAGAGTCAGAGAGTGTCACAGTGTATCTCAGAGAGTGACAGAGGGAGTCAGAGCGTGTCACAGTGTATCTCAGAGGATGGCAGAGAGAGGCAGAGCGTGACACAGTGTATCTCAGAGAGTGACAGAGAGAGTCAGAGCGTGACACAGTGTATCTCAGAGAGTGACAAAGAGAGTCGGAGCGTGTCACAGTGTATCTCAGAGAGTGACAGAGTCTGAGCGTGACACAGTGTATCTCAGAGAGTGACAGAGAGAGTCAGAGCGTGTCACAGTGTGTCTCAGAAAGTGACAGAGAGAGTCAGAGCGTGTCACAGTGTGTCTCAGAGAGTGAAAGAGAGGGACAGAGAATGTCTCACTGTTTTCCAGAGTGACAGAGAGTCAAATTGTGTCTCAGAGAGTGTCAGAGAGAGTCATAGTGTGTCTCAGGGAGTGTCAGAGAGTGACAGAGAGTCTCACACTGTTTTCCAGAGTGTCAGAGAGAGTCACAGTGTGTCTCAGAGAGTGTCAGAGTCGGAGAGAGATTGTCACATTGTTTTCCAGAGAGTCAGAGCGTGTCACAGTGTTTCTCAGAGAGTGATATAGAGAGAGTCAGAGAGTGTCACAGTGTATCTCAGAGGATGACAGAGAGAGTCAGAGCGTGACACAGTGTATCTCAGAGAGTGACAGAGACAGTCAGAGCGTGTCACAGTGTGTCTCAGAGAGTGACAGAGAGAGTCAGAGCGTGCCACAGTGTATCTCAGAGAGTGACAGAGAGAGTCGGAGCGTGTCACAGTGTATCTCAGAGAGTGACAGAGAGAGTCGGAGCGTGTCACAGTGTATCTCAGAGAGTGACAGAGTCTGAGCGTGACACAGTGTATCTCAGAGAGTGACTGAGAGAGTCAGAGCGTGTCACAGTGGGTATCAGAGAGTGACAGAGAGAGTCAGAGCGTGTCACAGTGTGTCTCAGAGAGTGAAAGAGAGAGTCAGAGCTTGACACAGTGTATCTCAGAGAGTGACAGAGAGAGTCAGAGCGTGACACAGTGTATCTCAGAGAGTGACAGAGAGAGTCAGAGCGTGACACAGTGTATCTCAGAGAGTGACAGAGAGAGTCAGAGCGTGACACAGTGTATCTCAGAGAGTGACAGAGAGAGTCAGAGAGTGACACAGTGTGTCTCAGAGAGTGACAGAGAGAGTCAGAGCGTGTCACAGTGTATCTCAGAGGATGACAGAGAGAGTCAGAGAGTGTCACAGTGTGTCTCAGAGAGTGACAGAGAGAGAGCGTGTCACAGTGTATCACAGAGGATGACAGAGAGAGTCAGAGAGTGTCACTGTGTATCTCAGAGAGTGATAGAGAGAGTCAGAGCGTGACACAGTGTGTCTCAGAAAGTGACAGAGAGAGTCAGAGCGTGACACAGTGTATCTGAGAGTGTGACAGTGAGAGTCAGAGCGTGTCACAGTGTATCTCAGAGAGTGACAGAGAGAGTCAGAACGTGACACAGTGTATCTCAGAGAGTGACAGAGAGAGTCAGAGCGTGACACAGTGTATCTCAGAGAGTGACAGAGAGAGTCAGAGAGTGACACAGTGTGTCTCAGAGAGTGACAGAGAGAGTCAGAGCGTGTCACAGTGTATCTCAGAGGATGACAGAGAGAGTCAGAGAGTGTCACAGTGTGTCTCAGAGAGTGACAGAGAGAGTCAGAGCGTGTCACAGTGTATCACAGAGGATGACAGAGAGAGTCAGAGAGTGTCACTGTGTATCTCAGAGAGTGATAGAGAGAGTCAGAACGTGACACAGTGTGTCTCAGAGAGTGACAGAGAGAGTCAGAGCGTGACACAGTGTATCTCAGAGAGTGACAGAGAGAGTCAGAGAGTGACACAGTGTGTCTCAGAGAGTGAGAGAGAGTCGGAGCGTGACACAGTGTGTCTCAGAGAGTGACAGAGAGAGTCAGAGAGTATCACAGTGTGTCTCAGAGAGTGATATAGAGAGAGTCAGAGCGTGTCACAGTCTTTCTCGGAGGATGACAGAGAGAGTCAGAGAGTGACACAGTGTGTCTCAGAGAGTGACAGAGAGAGTCAGAGCGTGACACAGTGTGTCTCAGAGAGTGATATAGAGAGAGTCAGAGAGTGTCACAGTGTATCTCAGAGGATGACAGAGAGAGTCAGAGCGTGACACAGTGTATCTCAGAGAGTGACAGAGACAGTCAGAGCGTGTCACAGTGTGTCTCAGAGGGTGACAGAGAGAGTCAGAGCGTGTCACAGTGTATCTCAGAGAGTGACAGAGAGAGTCAGAGCGTGACACAGTGCATCTCAGAGAGTGATAGAGAGAGTCAGAGTGTGACACAGTATATCTCAGAGGATGACAGAGAGAGTCAGAGCGTGTCAAAGTGTATCTCAGAGGACGACAGAGAGAGTCAGAGCGTGACACAGTGCATCTCAGAGGATGACAGAGAGAGTCAGAGCGTGTCACAGTGTATCTCAGAGGATGACAGAGAGAGTCAGAGAGTGACACAGTGTATCTCAGAGGATGACAGAGAGAGTCAGAGCGTGTCACAGTGCATCTCAGAGAGTGACAGAGAGAGTCAGAGCGTGTCACAGTGTGTCTCAGAGAGTGACAGAGAGAGTCAGAGCGTGACACAGTGTATCTCAGAGAGTGACAGAGAGAGTCAGAGCGTGTCACAGTGTATCTCAGAGAGTGACAGAGAGAGTCAGAGAGTGTCATAGTGTGTCTCAGAGAGTGACAGAGAATCAGAGAGTGACACAGTGTGTCTCAGAGAGTGACAAAGAGAGTCGGAGCGGGTCACAGTGTATCTCAGAGAGTGACAGAGTCTGAGCGTGACACAGTGTATCTCAGAGAGTGACAGAGAGAGTCAGAGCGTGTCACAGTGTGTCTCAGAGAGTGACAGAGAGAGTCAGAGCGTGTCACACTGTGTCTCAGAGAGTGAAAGAGAGGGACAGAGAATGTCTCACTGTTTTCCAGAGTGACAGAGAGTCAAATTGTGTCTCAGAGAGTGTCAGAGAGAGTCATAGTGTGTCTCAGAGAGTGTCAGAGAGTGACAGAGAGTCTCACACTGTTTTCCAGAGTGTCAGAGAGAGTCACAGTGTGTCTCAGAGAGTGTCAGAGTCGGAGAGAGATTGTCACATTCTTTTCCAGAGTGTCAGAGAGTGTCACAATGTGTCTCAGAGAGTGTCAGAGCGGGACAGAGAGTGTCACCCTGTTTTCCAGAGTGTCAGAGAGAGTCACAGTGTGTCTCACAGAGTGTCAGAGAGGGACAGAGAGTGTCACACTGTTTTCCAGAGTGTCAGAGAGAGTCAGTGTGTCTCAGAGAGTGTCAGAGAGGGACAGAGAGTGTCACTCTGTTTTCCAGAGAGACAGAGAGAGTCACAGTGTGTCTCAGAGAGTGTAAGAGAGGGACAGAGAGTGTCACACTGTTTTCCAGAGTGTCTGAGAGAGTCACAGTGTGTCCCAGAGAGTGTCAGAGAGGGACAGAGAGTGTCACTCTGTTTTCCAGAGAGACAGAGAGAGTCACAGTGTGTCTCAGAGAGTGTAAGAGAGGGACAGAGAGTGTCACACTGTTTTCCAGAGTGTCTGAGAGAGTCACAGTGTGTCTCAGAGAGTGTCAGAGAGTGACAGAGAGTGTCACACTGTTTTCCAGATTGTCAGAGAGAGTCACAGTGTGTCCCAGAGAGTATCAGAAAAGGACAGAGAGGGACAGAGAGTGTCACACTGTTTTCCATAGTGACGGAGAGTGTGACAGTGTGTCCCTGAGAGTGTCAGAGAGGGACAGAGAGTTCCACACTATTTTCCAGAGTGTCAGAAAGAGTCACAGAGTGTCTCAGAGAGTGTCAGCGAGAGTCACATTGTGTCTCAGAGACTGGCAGAGAGGGACAGAGAGTGTCACATTGTTTTCCAGAGTGTCAGAGAGAGTCACAGTGTGTCTCAGCGAGTGTCAGAGAGGGACAGAGAGAGTCAGAGCGTGACACAGTGTATCTCAGAGGATGACAGAGAGCGTCAGAGAGTGACACAGTGTATCTCAAAGGATGACAGAGAGAGTCAGAGCGTGTCACAGTGTATCTCAGAGAGTGACAGAGAGAGTCAGAGCGTGTCACAGTGTATCTCAGAGAGTGACAGAGAGAGTCAGAGCTTGTCACAGTGTATCTCAGAGAGTGACAGAGAGAGTCAGAGCGTGACACAGTGTATCTCAGAGAGTGACAGAGAGAGTCGGAGCGTGTCACAGTGTATCTCAGAGAGTGACAGAGAGAGTCGGAGCGTGTCACAGTGTATCTCAGAGAGTGACAGAGTCTGAGCGTGACACAGTGTATCTCAGAGAGTGACAGAGAGAGTCAGAGCGTGTCACAGTGTGTCTCAGAGAGTGACAGAGAGAGTCAGAGCGTGTCACAGTGTGTCTCAGAGAGTGAAAGAGAGAGTCAGAGCGTGACACAGTGTATCTCAGAGAGTGACAGAGAGAGTCAGAGCGTGACACAGTGTATCTCAGAGAGTGACAGAGAGAGTCAGAGCGTGTCACAGTGTATCTCAGAGGATGACAGAGAGAGTCAGAGAGTGTCACAGTGTGTCTCAGAGAGTGACAGAGAGAGTCAGAGCGTGTCACAGTGTATCTCAGAGGATGACAGAGAGAGTCAGAGAGTGTCACAGTGTGACTCAGAGAGTGACAGAGAGAGTCAGAGCGTGTCACAGTGTATCACAGAGGATGACAGAGAGAGTCAGAGAGTGTCACTGTGTATCTCAGAGAGTGATAGAGAGAGTCAGAGCGTGACACAGTGTGTCTCAGAGAGTGACAGAGAGAGTCAGAGCGTGACACAGTGTATCTGAGAGTGTGACAGTGAGAGTCAGAGCGTGTCACAGTGTATCTCAGAGAGTGACAGAGAGAGTCAGAGCGTGACACAGTGTATCTCAGAGAGTGACAGAGAGAGTCAGAGCGTGTCACAGTGTGTCTCAGAGAGTGACAGAGAGAGTCAGAGCGTGTCACAGTGTGTCTCAGAGAGTGAAAGAGAGAGTCAGAGCTTGACACAGTGTATCTCAGAGAGTGACAGAGAGAGTCAGAGCGTGACACAGTGTATCTCAGAGAGTGACAGAGAGAGTCAGAGCGTGACACAGTGTATCTCAGAGAGTGACAGAGAGAGTCAGAGAGTGACACAGTGTGTCTCAGAGAGTGACAGAGAGAGTCAGAGCGTGTCACAGTGTATCTCAGAGGATGACAGAGAGAGTCAGAGAGTGTCACAGTGTGTCTCAGAGAGTGACAGAGAGAGTCAGAGCGTGTCACAGTGTATCACAGAGGATGACAGAGAGAGTCAGAGAGTGTCACTGTGTATCTCAGAGAGTGATAGAGAGAGTCAGAGCGTGACACAGTGTGTCTCAGAGAGTGACAGAGAGAGTCAGAACGTGACACAGTGTATCTCAGAGAGTGACAGAGAGAGTCAGAGAGTGACACAGTGTGTCTCAGAGAGTGAGAGAGAGTCGGAGCGTGACACAGTGTGTCTCAGAGAGTGACAGAGAGAGTCAGAGAGTGTCACAGTGTGTCTCAGAGAGTGATATAGAGAGAGTCAGAGCGTGTCACAGTGTTTCTCAGAGAGTGATATAGAGAGAGTCAGAGAGTGTCACAGTGTATCTCAGAGGATGACAGAGAGAGTCAGAGCGTGACACAGTGTATCTCAGAGAGTGACAGAGACAGTCAGAGCGTGTCACAGTGTGTCTCAGAGGGTGACAGAGAGAGTCAGAGCGTGTCACAGTGTATCTCAGAGAGTGACAGAGAGAGTCAGAGCGTGACACAGTGCATCTCAGAGAGTGATAGAGAGAGTCAGAGCGTGACACAGTATATCTCAGAGGATGACAGAGAGAGTCAGAGCGTGTCAAAGTGTATCTCAGAGCACGACAGAGAGAGTCAGAGAGTGACACAGTGTATCTCTGAGGATGACAGAGAGAGTCAGAGCGTGTCACAGTGTATCTCAGAGGATGACAGAGAGAGTCAGAGAGTGACACAGTGTATCTCAGAGGGTGACAGAGAATCAGAGAGTGACACAGTGTGTCTCAGAGAGTGACAGAGAGAATCAGAGCGTGACACAGTGTTTCTCAGAGGGTGACTGAGAGAGTCAGAGCGTGTCACAGTGTATCTCAGAGAGTGACAGAGAGAGTCAGAGCGTGACACAGTGTATCTCAGAGAGTGACAGAGAGAGTCAGAGCGTGTCACAGTGTATCTCAGAGAGTGACAGAGAGAGTCAGAGCGTGTCACAGTGTGTCTCAGAGAGTGATAGAGAGAGTCAGCGCGTGACACTGTGTGTCTCAGAGAGTGACATAGAGAGTCAGAGCGTGTCACAGTGTTTCTCAGAGAGTGACAGAGAGAGTCAAAGCGTGACACAGTGTATCTCAGAGAGTGACAGAGAGAGCCAGAGCGTGTCACAGTGTGTCTCAGAGAGTGACAGAAAGAGTCAGAGCGTGTCACAGTGTATCTCAGAGAGTGACAGAGAGAGTCAGAGCGTTTCACAGTGTATCTCAGAGAGTGACAGAGAGAGTCAGAGCATGACGCAGTGTATCTCAGAGTGACAGAGAGAGTCAGAGCATTTCACAGTGTATCTCAGAGAGTGACAGAGAGAGTCAGAGCGTGACACAGTGTGTCTCAGAGGATGACAGAGAGAGTCAGAGCGTGACACAGTGCATCTCAGAGAGTGACAGAGTCAGAGTGTCACAGTGTATCTCAGAGAGTGACAGAGAGAGTCAGAGCGTGTCACAGTGTATCTCAGAGAGTGACAGAGAGAGTCAAGCGTGTCACTGTGTGTCTCAGAGAGTGACAGAGAGAGTCAGAGCTTGTCACAGTGTGTCTCAGAGAGTGACAGAGAGAGTCAGAGCGTGTCACAGTGTGACTCAGAGAGTGACAGAGAGAGTCAGAGCGTGTCACAGTGTGTCTCAGATAGTGATAGAGAGAGTCAGAGCGTGACACTGTGTGTCTCAGAGAGTGACAGAGAGAGTCAGAGCGTGTCACAGTGTGTCTCAGAGAGTGACAGAGAGAGTCAGAGCGTGCACAGTGTGTCTCAGAGAGTGAAAGAGAGAGTCAGAGCTTGACACAGTGTATCTCAGAGAGTGACAGAGAGAGTCAGAGCGTGTCACAGTGTATCTCAGAGAGTGACAGAGAGAGTCAGAGAGTGTCACAGTGTATCTCAGAGAGTGACAGAGGGAGTCAGAGCGTGTCACAGTGTATCTCAGAGGATGGCAGAGAGAGGCAGAGCGTGACACAGTGTATCTCAGAGAGTGACAGAGAGAGTCAGAGCGTGACACAGTGTATCTCAGAGAGTGACAAAGAGAGTCGGAGCGTGTCACAGTGTATCTCAGAGAGTGACAGAGTCTGAGCGTGACACAGTGTATCTCAGAGAGTGACAGAGAGAGTCAGAGCGTGTCACAGTGTGTCTCAGAGAGTGACAGAGAGAGTCAGAGCGTGTCACAGTGTGTCTCAGAGAGTGAAAGAGAGGGACAGAGAATGTCTCACTGTTTTCCAGAGTGACAGAGAGTCAAATTGTGTCTCAGAGAGTGTCAGAGAGAGTCATAGTGTGTCTCAGGGAGTGTCAGAGAGTGACAGAGAGTCTCACACTGTTTTCCAGAGTGTCAGAGAGAGTCACAGTGTGTCTCAGAGAGTGTCAGAGTCGGAGAGAGATTGTCACATTGTTTTCCAGAGAGTCAGAGCGTGTCACAGTGTTTCTCAGAGAGTGATATAGAGAGAGTCAGAGAGTGTCACAGTGTATCTCAGAGGATGACAGAGAGAGTCAGAGCGTGACACAGTGTATCTCAGAGAGTGACAGAGACAGTCAGAGCGTGTCACAGTGTGTCTCAGAGGGTGACAGAGAGAGTCAGAGCGTGTCACAGTGTATCTCAGAGAGTGACAGAGAGAGTCAGAGCGTGACACAGTGCATCTCAGAGAGTGATAGAGAGAGTCAGAGCGTGACACAGTATATCTCAGAGGATGACAGAGAGAGTCAGAGCGTGTCAAAGTGTATCTCAGAGGACGACAGAGAGAGTCAGAGAGTGACACAGTGTATCTCTGAGGATGACAGAGAGAGTCAGAGCGTGTCACAGTGTATCTCAGAGGATGACAGAGAGAGTCAGAGAGTGACACAGTGTGTCTCAGAGAGTGACAGAGAATCAGAGAGTGACACAGTGTGTCTCAGAGAGTGACAGAGAGAATCAGAGCGTGACACAGTGTTTCTCAGAGAGTGACAGAGTCAGAGTGTCACAGTGTATCTCAGAGAGTGACAGAGAGAGTCAGAGCGTGTCACAGTGTATCTCAGAGAGTGACAGAGAGAGTCAAGCGTGTCACTGTGTGTCTCAGAGAGTGACAGAGAGAGTCAGAGCTTGTCACAGTGTGTCTCAGAGAGTGACAGAGAGAGTCAGAGCGTGTCACAGTGTGACTCAGAGAGTGACAGAGAGAGTCAGAGCGTGTCACAGTGTGTCTCAGAGAGTGATAGAGAGAGTCAGAGCGTGACACTGTGTGTCTCAGAGAGTGACAGAGAGAGTCAGAGCGTGTCACAGTGTGTCTCAGAGAGTGACAGAGAGAGTCAGAGCGTGCACAGTGTGTCTCAGAGAGTGAAAGAGAGAGTCAGAGCTTGACACAGTGTATCTCAGAGAGTGACAGAGAGAGTCAGAGCGTGTCACAGTGTATCTCAGAGAGTGACAGAGAGAGTCAGAGAGTGTCACAGTGTATCTCAGAGAGTGACAGAGGGAGTCAGAGCGTGTCACAGTGTATCTCAGAGGATGGCAGAGAGAGGCAGAGCGTGACACAGTGTATCTCAGAGAGTGACAGAGAGAGTCAGAGCGTGACACAGTGTATCTCAGAGAGTGACAAAGAGAGTCGGAGCGTGTCACAGTGTATCTCAGAGAGTGACAGAGTCTGAGCGTGACACAGTGTATCTCAGAGAGTGACAGAGAGAGTCAGAGCATGTCACAGTGTGTCTCAGAGAGTGACAGAGAGAGTCAGAGCGTGTCACAGTGTGTCTCAGAGAGTGAAAGAGAGGGACAGAGAATGTCTCACTGTTTTCCAGAGTGACAGAGAGTCAAATTGTGTCTCAGAGAGTGTCAGAGAGAGTCATAGTGTGTCTCAGAGAGTGTCAGAGAGTGACAGAGAGTCTCACACTGTTTTCCAGAGTGTCAGAGAGAGTCACAGTGTGTCTCAGAGAGTGTCAGAGGCGGAGAGAGATTGTCACATTGTTTTCCAGAGAGTCAGAGCGTGTCACAGTGTTTCTCAGAGAGTGATATAGAGAGAGTCAGAGAGTGTCACAGTGTATCTCAGAGGATGACAGAGAGAGTCAGAGCGTGACACAGTGTATCTCAGAGAGTGACAGAGACAGTCAGAGCGTGTCACAGTGTGTCTCAGAGGGTGACAGAGAGAGTCAGAGCGTGTCACAGTGTATCTCAGAGAGTGACAGAGAGAGTCAGAGCGTGACACAGTGCATCTCAGAGAGTGATAGAGAGAGTCAGAGCGTGACACAGTATATCTCAGAGGATGACAGGGAGAGTCAGAGCGTGTCAAAGTGTATCTCAGAGGACGACAGAGAGAGTCAGAGAGTGACACAGTGTATCTCTGAGGATGACAGAGAGAGTCAGAGCGTGTCACAGTGTATCTCAGAGGATGACAGAGAGAGTCAGAGAGTGACACAGTGTGTCTCAGAGAGTGACAGAGAATCAGAGAGTGACACAGTGTGTCTCAGAGAGTGACAGAGAGAATCAGAGCGTGACACAGTGTTTCTCAGAGGGTGACTGAGAGAGTCAGAGCGTGTCACAGTGTATCTCAGAGAGAGTCAGAGCGTGACACAGTGTATCTCAGAGAGTGACAGAGAGAGTCAGAGCGTGTCACAGTGTATCTCAGAGAGTGACAGAGAGAGTCAGAGCGTGTCACAGTGTGTCTCAGAGAGTGATAGAGAGAGTCAGAGCGTGACACTGTGTGTCTCAGAGAGTGACATAGAGAGTCAGAGCGTGTCACAGTGTTTCTCAGAGAGTGACAGAGAGAGTCAAAGCGTGACACAGTGTATCTCAGAGAGTGACAGAGAGAGCCAGAGCGTGTCACAGTGTGTCTCAGAGAGTGACAGAAAGAGTCAGAGCGTGTCACAGTGTATCTCAGAGAGTGACAGAGAGAGTCAGAGCGTTTCACAGTGTATCTCAGAGAGTGACAGAGAGAGTCAGAGCATGACGCAGTGTATCTCAGAGTGACAGAGAGAGTCAGAGCGTTTCACAGTGTATCTCAGAGAGTGACAGAGAGAGTCAGAGCGTGACACAGTGTGTCTCAGAGGATGACAGAGAGAGTCAGAGCGTGACCCAGTGCATCTCAGAGAGTGACAGTGTCAGAGTGTCACAGTGTATCTCAGAGAGTGACAGAGAGAGTCAGAGCGTGTCACAGTGTATCTCAGAGAGTGACAGAGAGAGTCAAGCGTGTCACTGTGTGTCTCAGAGAGTGACAGAGAGAGTCAGAGCTTGTCACAGTGTGTCTCAGAGAGTGACAGAGAGAGTCAGAGCGTGTCACAGTGTGTCTCAGAGAGTGACAGAGAGAGTCAGAGCGTGTCACAGTGTGTCTCAGAGAGTGATAGAGAGAGTCAGAGCGTGACACTGTGTGTCTCAGAGAGTGACAGAGAGAGTCAGAGCGTGTCACAGTGTGTCTCAGAGAGTGACAGAGAGAGTCAGAGCGTGCACAGTGTGTCTCAGAGAGTGAAAGAGAGAGTCAGAGCTTGACACAGTGTATCTCAGAGAGTGACAGAGAGAGTCAGAGCGTGTCACAGTGTATCTCAGAGAGTGACAGAGAGAGTCAGAGAGTGTCACAGTGTATCTCAGAGAGTGACAGAGGGAGTCAGAGCGTGTCACAGTGTATCTCAGAGGATGGCAGAGAGAGTCAGAGCGTGACACAGTGTATCTCAGAGAGTGACAGAGAGAGTCAGAGCGTGACACAGTGTATCTCAGAGAGTGACAAAGAGAGTCGGAGCGTGTCACAGTGTATCTCAGAGAGTGACAGAGTCTGAGCGTGACACAGTGTATCTCAGAGAGTGACAGAGAGAGTCAGAGCGTGTCACAGTGTGTCTCAGAGAGTGACAGAGAGAGTCAGAGCGTGTCACAGTGTGTCTCAGAGAGTGAAAGAGAGGGACAGAGAATGTCTCACTGTTTTCCAGAGTGACAGAGAGTCAAATTGTGTCTCAGAGAGTGTCAGAGAGAGTCATAGTGTGTCTCAGAGAGTGTCAGAGAGTGACAGAGAGTCTCACACTGTTTTCCAGAGTGTCAGAGAGAGTCACAGTGTGTCTCAGACAGTGTCAGAGTCGGAGAGAGATTGTCACATTGTTTTCCAGAGTGTCAGAGAGTGTCACAGTGTGTCTCAGAGAGTGTCAGAGAGGGACAGAGAGTGTCACCCTGTTTTCCAGAGTGTCAGAGAGAGTCACAGTGTGTCTCAGAGAGTGTCAGAGAGGGACAGAGAGTGTCACACTGTTTTCCAGAGTGTCAGAGAGAGTCACAGTGTGTCTCAGAGAGTGTCAGAGAGGGACAGAGAGTGTCACTCTGTTTTCCAGAGAGACAGAGAGAGTCACAGTGTGTCTCAGAGAGTGTAAGAGAGGGACAGAGAGTGTCACACTGTTTTCCAGAGTGTCAGAGAGAGTCACAGTGTGTCCCAGAGAGTGTCAGAGAGGGACAGAGAGTGTCACACTGTTTTCCAGAGTGTCAGAGAGAGTCATAGTGTGTCTCAGAGAGTGTCAGAGAGTGACAGAGAGTGTCACACTGTTTTCCAGATTGTCTGAGAGAGTCACAGTGTGTCCCAGAGAGTATCAGAAAAGGACAGAGAGGGACAGAGAGTGTCACACTGTTTTCCAGAGTGACGGAGAGTGTCACAGTGTGTCCCTGAGAGTGTCAGAGAGGGACAGAGAGTTCCACACTATTTTCCAGAGTGTCAGAGAGAGTCACAGTGTGTCTCAGAGAGTGTCAGAGAGGGACAGAGAGTGTCACACTATTTTCCAGAGTGTCAGAAAGAGTCACAGAGTGTCTCAGAGAGTGTCAGCGAGAGTCACATTGTGTCTCAGAGACTGGCAGAGAGGGACAGAGAGTGTCACATTGTTTTCCAGAGTGTCAGAGAGAGTCACAGTGTGTCTCAGCGAGTGTCAGAGAGGGACAGAGAGAGTCAGAGCGTGACACAGTGTATCTCAGAGGATGACAGAGAGAGTGAGAGAGTGTCACAGTGTATCTCAAAGGATGACAGAGAGAGTCAGAGCGTGTCACAGTGTATCTCGGAGAGTGACAGAGAGAGTCAGAGCGTGCCACAGTGTGTCTCAGAGAGTGACAGAGAGAGTCAGAGCGTGTCACAGTGTATCTCAGAGAGTGACAGAGAGAGTCAGAGCGTGTCACAGTGTATCTCAGAGAGTGACAGAGAGAGTCAGAGCGTGACACAGTGTATCTCAGAGAGTGACAGAGAGAGTCAGAGCTTGTCACAGTGTATCTCAGAGAGTGACAGAGAGAGTCAGAGCGTGCCACAGTGTATCTCAGAGAGTGACAGAGAGAGTCGGAGCGTGTCACAGTGTATCTCAGAGAGTGACAGAGAGAGTCGGAGCGTGTCACAGTGTATCTCAGAGAGTGACAGAGTCTGAGCGTGACACAGTGTATCTCAGAGAGTGACAGAGAGAGTCAGAGCGTGTCACAGTGTGTCTCAGAGAGTGACAGAGAGAGTCAGAGCGTGTCACAGTGTGTCTCAGAGAGTGAAAGAGAGAGTCAGAGCTTGACACAGTGTATCTCACAGAGTGACAGAGAGAGTCAGAGCGTGACACAGTGTATCTCAGAGAGTGACAGAGAGAGTCAGAGCGTGACACAGTGTATCTCAGAGAGTGACAGAGAGAGTCAGAGAGTGACACAGTGTGTCTCAGAGAGTGACAGAGAGAGTCAGAGCGTGTCACAGTGTATCTCAGAGGATGACAGAGAGAGTCAGAGAGTGTCACAGTGTGTCTCAGAGAGTGACAGAGAGAGTCAGAGCGTGTCACAGTGTATCACAGAGGATGACAGAGAGAGTCAGAGAGTGTCACTGTGTATCTCAGAGAGTGATAGAGAGAGTCAGAGCGTGACACAGTGTGTCTCAGAGAGTGACAGAGAGAGTCAGAGCATGACACAGTGTATCTGAGAGTGTGACAGTGAGAGTCAGAGCGTGTCACAGTGTATCTCAGAGAGTGACAGAGAGAGTCAGAGCGTGACACAGTGTATCTCAGAGAGTGACAGAGAGAGTCAGAGCGTGACACAGTGTATCTCAGAGAGTGACAGAGAGAGTCAGAGAGTGACACAGTGTGTCTCAGAGAGTGACAGAGAGAGTCAGAGCGTGTCACAGTGTATCTCAGAGGATGACAGAGAGAGTCAGAGAGTGTCACAGTGTGTCTCAGAGAGTGACAGAGAGAGTCAGAGCGTGTCACAGTGTATCACAGAGGATGACAGAGAGAGTCAGAGAGTGTCACTGTGTATCTCAGACAGTGATAAAGAGAGTCAGAGCGTGACACAGTGTGTCTCAGAGAGTGACAGAGAGAGTCAGAGCGTGACACAGTGTATCTCAGAGAGTGACAGAGAGAGTCAGAGAGTGACACAGTGTGTCTCAGAGAGTGAGAGAGAGTCGGAGCGTGACACAGTGTGTCTCAGAGAGTGACAGAGAGAGTCAGAGAGTATCACAGTGTGTCTCAGAGAGTGATATAGAGAGAGTCAGAGCGTGTCACAGTGTTTCTCGGAGGATGACAGAGAGAGTCAGAGAGTGACACAGTGTGTCTCAGAGAGTGACAGAGAGAGTCAGAGCGTGACACAGTGTGTCTCAGAGAGTGATATAGAGAGAGTCAGAGAGTGTCACAGTGTATCTCAGAGGATGACAGAGAGAGTCAGAGCGTGACACAGTGTATCTCAGAGAGTGACAGAGACAGTCAGAGCGTGTCACAGTGTGTCTCAGAGGGTGACAGAGAGAGTCAGAGCGTGTCACAGTGTGTCTCAGAGAGTGACAGAGAGAGTCAGAGCGTGACACAGTGCATCTCAGAGAGTGATAGAGAGAGTCAGAGCGTGACACAGTATATCTCAGAGGATGACAGAGAGAGTCAGAGCGTGTCAAAGTGTATCTCAGAGGACGACAGAGAGAGTCAGAGAGTGACACAGTGTATTTCTGAGGATGACAGAGAGTCAGAGAGTGACACAGTGTATCTCAGAGGATGACAGAGAGAGTCAGAGCGTGTCACAGTGTATCTCAGAGAGTGACAGAGAGAGTCAGAGCGTGACACAGTGTGTCTCAGAGAGTGACAGAGAGAGTCAGAGCGTGTCACAG
Organism: Chiloscyllium plagiosum; assembly: GCF_037043375.1. NCBI lineage: Eukaryota > Metazoa > Chordata > Chondrichthyes > Orectolobiformes > Hemiscylliidae > Chiloscyllium > Chiloscyllium plagiosum. The sequence goes on along the minus strand of NW_028270186.1, from coordinate 52,762,861 downwards.
TGTATCTCAGAGAGTGACAGAGAGAGTCAGAGCGTGTCACAGTGTATCTCAGAGAGTGACAGAGAGAGTCAGAGCGTGTCACAGTGTGTCTCAGAGAGTGACAGAGAGAGTCAGAGCGTGACACAGTGTATCTCAGAGAGTGACAGAGAGAGTCAGAGCGTGTCACAGTGTATCTCAGAGAGTGACAGAGAGAGTCAGAGAGTGTCACAGTGTGTCTCAGAGAGTGACAGAGAATCAGAGAGTGGCACAGTGTGTCTCAGAGAGTGACAAAGAGAGTCGGAGCGTGTCACAGTGTATCTCAGAGAGTGACAGAGTCTGAGCGTGACACAGTGTATCTCAGAGAGTGACAGAGAGAGTCAGAGCGTGTCACAGTGTGTCTCAGAGAGTGACAGAGAGAGTCAGAGCGTGTCACAGTGTCTCAGAGAGTGAAAGAGAGGGACACAGAATGTCTCACTGTTTTCCAGAGTGACAGAGAGTCAAATTGTGTCTCAGAGAGTGTCAGAGAGAGTCATAGTGTGTCTCAGAGAGTGTCAGAGAGTGACAGAGAGTCTCACACTGTTTTCCAGAGTGTCAGAGAGAGTCACAGTGTGTCTCAGAGAGTGTCAGAGTCGGAGAGAGATTGTCACATTGTTTTCCAGAGTGTCAGAGAGTGTCACAGTGTGTCTCAGAGAGTGTCAGAGAGGGACAGAGAGTGTCACCCTGTTTTCCAGAGTGTCAGAGAGAGTCACAGTGTGTCTCAGAGAGTGTCAGAGAGGGACAGAGAGTGTCACACTGTTTTCCAGAGTGTCAGAGAGAGTCAGTGTGTCTCAGAGAGTGTCAGAGAGGGACAGAGAGTGTCACTCTGTTTTCCAGAGAGACAGAGAGAGTCACAGTGTGTCTCAGAGAGTGTAAGAGAGGGACAGAGAGTGTCACACTGTTTTCCAGAGTGTCAGAGAGAGTCACAGTGTGTCCCAGAGAGTGTCAGAGAGGGACATAGAGTGTCACACTGTTTTCCAGAGTGTCAGAGAGAGTCATAGTGTGTCTCAGAGAGTGTCAGAGAGTGACAGAGAGTGTCACACTGTTTTCCAGATTGTCAGAGAGAGTCACAGTGTGTCCCAGAGAGTATCAGAAAAGGACAAAGAGGGACAGAGAGTGTCACACTGTTTTCCAGAGTGACGGAGAGTGTCACAGTGTGTCCCTGAGAGTGTCAGAGAGGGACAGAGAGTTCCACACTATTTTCCAGAGTGTCAGAGAGAGTCACAGTGTGTCTCAGAGAGTGTCAAAGAGGGACAGAGAGTGTTACACTATTTTCCAGAGTGTCAGAAAGAGTCACAGAGTGTCTCAGAGAGTGTCAGCGAGAGTCACATTGTATCTCAGAGACTGGCAGAGAGGGACAGAGAGTGTCACATTGTTTTCCAGAGTGTCAGAGAGAGTCACAGTGTGTCTCAGCGAGTGTCAGAGAGGGACAGAGAGAGTCAGAGCGTGACACAGTGTATCTCAGAGGATGACAGAGAGCGTCAGAGAGTGACACAGTGTATCTCAAAGGATGACAGAGAGAGTCAGAGCGTGTCACAGTGTATCTCAGAGAGTGACAGAGAGAGTCAGAGCGTGTCACAGTGTATCTCAGAGAGTGACAGAGAGAGTCAGAGCTTGTCACAGTGTATCTCAGAGAGTGACAGAGAGAGTCAGAGCGTGACACAGTGTATCTCAGAGAGTGACAGAGAGAGTCGGAGCGTGTCACAGTGTATCTCAGAGAGTGACAGAGAGAGTCGGAGCGTGTCACAGTGTATCTCAGAGAGTGAGAGTCTGAGCGTGACACAGTGTATCTCAGAGAGTGACAGAGAGAGTCAGAGCGTGTCACAGTGTGTCTCAGAGAGTGACAGAGAGAGTCAGAGCGTGTCACAGTGTGTCTCAGAGAGTGAAAGAGAGAGTCAGAGCTTGACACAGTGTATCTCAGAGAGTGACAGAGAGAGTCAGAGCGTGACACAGTGTATCTCAGAGAGTGACAGAGAGAGTCAGAGCGTGACACAGTGTATCTCAGAGAGTGACAGAGAGAGTCAGAGAGTGACACAGTGTGTCTCAGAGAGTGACAGAGAGAGTCAGAGCGTGTCACAGTGTATCTCAGAGGATGACAGAGAGAGTCAGAGAGTGTCACAGTGTGTCTCAGAGAGTGACAGAGAGAGTCAGAGCGTGTCACAGTGTATCACAGAGGATGACAGAGAGAGTCAGAGAGTTTCACTGTGTATCTCAGAGAGTGATAGAGAGAGTCAGAGCGTGACACAGTGTGTCTCAGAGAGTGATAGAGAGAGTCAGAGCGGGACACAGTGTATCTGAGAGTGTGACAGTGAGAGTCAGAGCGTGTCACAGTGTATCTCAGAGAGTGACAGAGAGAGTCAGAGCGTGACACAGTGTATCTCAGAGAGTGACAGAGAGAGTCAGAGCGTGACACAGTGTATCTCAGAGAGTGACAGAGAGAGTCAGAGAGTGACACAGTGTGTCTCAGAGAGTGACAGAGAGAGTCAGAGCGTGTCACAGTGTATCTCAGAGGATGACAGAGAGAGTCAGAGAGTGTCACAGTGTGTCTCAGAGAGTGACAGAGAGAGTCAGAGCGTGTCACAGTGTATCACAGAGGATGACAGAGAGAGTCAGAGAGTGTCACTGTGTATCTCAGAGAGTGATAGAGAGAGTCAGAGCGTGACACAGTGTGTCTCAGAGAGTGACAGAGAGAGTCAGAGCGTGACACAGTGTATCTCAGAGAGTGACAGAGAGAGTCAGAGAGTGACACAGTGTGTCTCAGAGAGTGAGAGAGAGTCGGAGCGTGACACAGTGTGTCTCAGAGAGTGACAGAGAGAGTCAGAGAGTGTCACAGTGTGTCTCAGAGAGTGATATAGAGAGAGTCAGAGCGTGTCACAGTGTTTCTCGGAGGATGACAGAGAGAGTCAGAGAGTGACACAGTGTGTCTCAGAGAGTGACAGAGAGAGTCAGAGCGTGACACAGTGTGTCTCAGAGAGTGATATAGAGAGAGTCAGAGAGTGTCACAGTGTATCTCAGAGGATGACAGAGAGAGTCAGAGCGTGACACAGTGTATCTCAGAGAGTGACAGAGACAGTCAGAGCGTGTCACAGTGTGTCTCAGAGGGTGACAGAGAGAGTCAGAGCGTGTCACAGTGTATCTCAGAGAGTGACAGAGAGAGTCAGAGCGTGACACAGTGCATCTCAGAGAGTGATAGAGAGAGTCAGAGCGTGACACAGTATATCTCAGAGGATGACAGAGAGAGTCAGAGCGTGTCAAAGTGTATCTCAGAGGACGACAGAGAGAGTCAGAGAGTGACACAGTGTATCTCTGAGGATGACAGAGAGAGTCAGAGCGTGTCACAGTGTATCTCAGAGGATGACAGAGAGAGTCAGAGAGTGACACAGTGTATCTCAGAGGATGACAGAGAGAGTCGGAGCGTGTCACAGTGTATCTCAGAGAGTGACAGAGTCTGAGCGTGACACAGTGTATCTCAGAGAGTGACAGAGAGAGTCAGAGCGTGTCACAGTGTGTCTCAGAGAGTGACAGAGAGAGTCAGAGCGTGTCACAGTGTGTCTCAGAGAGTGAAAGAGAGAGTCAGAGCTTGACACAGTGTATCTCAGAGGGTGACAGTGAGAGTCAGAGCGTGACACAGTGTATCTCAGAGAGTGACAGAGAGAGTCAGAGCGTGACACAGTGTATCTCAGAGAGTGACAGAGAGAGTCAGAGCGTGTCACAGTGTATCTCAGAGAGTGACAGAGAGAGTCAGAGCTTGTCACAGTGTATCTCAGAGAGTGACAGAGAGAGTCAGAGCGTGCCACAGTGTATCTCAGAGAGTGACAGAGAGAGTCGGAGCGTGTCACAGTGTATCTCAGAGAGTGACAGAGAGAGTCGGAGCGTGTCACAGTGTGTCTCAGAGAGTGACAGAGAGAGTCAGAGCGTGTCACAGTGTGTCTCAGAGAGTGAAAGAGAGAGTCAGAGCTTGACACAGTGTATCTCAGAGAGTGACAGAGAGAGTCAGAGCGTGACACAGTGTATCTCAGAGAGTGACAGAGAGAGTCAGAGCGTGACACAGTGTATCTCAGAGAGTGACAGAGAGAGTCAGAGCGTGTCACAGTGTATCTCAGAGAGTGACAGAGAGAGTCAGAGCTTGTCACAGTGTATCTCAGAGAGTGACAGAGAGAGTCAGAGCGTGCCACAGTGTATCTCAGAGAGTGACAGAGAGAGTCGGAGCGTGTCACAGTGTATCTCAGAGAGTGACAGAGAGAGTCGGAGCGTGTCACAGTGTATCTCAGAGAGTGACAGAGTCTGAGCGTGACACAGTGTATCTCAGAGAGTGACAGAGAGAGTCAGAGCGTGTCACAGTGTGTCTCAGAGAGTGACAGAGAGAGTCAGAGCGTGTCACAGTGTGTCTCAGAGAGTGAAAGAGAGAGTCAGAGCTTGACACAGTGTATCTCAGAGAGTGACAGAGAGAGTCAGAGCGTGACACAGTGTATCTCAGAGAGTGACAGAGAGAGTCAGAGCGTGACACAGTGTATCTCAGAGAGTGACAGAGAGAGTCAGAGAGTGACACAGTGTGTCTCAGAGAGTGACAGAGAGAGTCAGAGCGTGTCACAGTGTATCTCAGAGGATGACAGAGAGAGTCAGAGAGTGTCACAGTGTGTCTCAGAGAGTGACAGAGAGAGTCAGAGCGTGTCACAGTGTATCACAGAGGATGACAGAGAGAGTCAGAGAGTGTCACTGTGTATCTCAGAGAGTGATAGAGAGAGTCAGAGCGTGACACAGTGTGTCTCAGAGAGTGACAGAGAGAGTCAGAGCATGACACAGTGTATCTGAGAGTGTGACAGTGAGAGTCAGAGCGTGTCACAGTGTATCTCAGAGAGTGACAGAGAGAGTCAGAGCGTGACACAGTGTATCTCAGAGAGTGACAGAGAGAGTCAGAGCGTGACACAGTGTATCTCAGAGAGTGACAGAGAGAGTCAGAGAGTGACACAGTGTGTCTCAGAGAGTGACAGAGAGAGTCAGAGCGTGTCACAGTGTATCTCAGAGGATGACAGAGAGAGTCAGAGAGTGTCACAGTGTGTCTCAGAGAGTGACAGAGAGAGTCAGAGCGTGTCACAGTGTATCACAGAGGATGACAGAGAGAGTCAGAGAGTGTCACTGTGTATCTCAGAGAGTGATAGAGAGAGTCAGAGCGTGACACAGTGTGTCTCAGAGAGTGACAGAGAGAGTCAGAGCGTGACACAGTGTATCTCAGAGAGTGACAGAGAGAGTCAGAGAGTGACACAGTGTGTCTCAGAGAGTGAGAGAGAGTCGGAGCGTGACACAGTGTGTCTCAGAGAGTGACAGAGAGAGTCAGAGAGTATCACAGTGTGTCTCAGAGAGTGATATAGAGAGAGTCAGAGCGTGTCACAGTGTTTCTCGGAGGATGACAGAGAGAGTCAGAGAGTGACACAGTGTGTCTCAGAGAGTGACAGAGAGAGTCAGAGCGTGACACAGTGTGTCTCAGAGAGTGATATAGAGAGAGTCAGAGAGTGTCACAGTGTATCTCAGAGGATGACAGAGAGAGTCAGAGCGTGACACAGTGTATCTCAGAGAGTGACAGAGACAGTCAGAGCGTGTCACAGTGTGTCTCAGAGGGTGACAGAGAGAGTCAGAGCGTGTCACAGTGTGTCTCAGAGAGTGACAGAGAGAGTCAGAGCGTGACACAGTGCATCTCAGAGAGTGATAGAGAGAGTCAGAGCGTGACACAGTATATCTCAGAGGATGACAGAGAGAGTCAGAGCGTGTCAAAGTGTATCTCAGAGGACGACAGAGAGAGTCAGAGAGTGACACAGTGTATCTCTGAGGATGACAGAGAGAGTCAGAGAGTGACACAGTGTATCTCAGAGGATGACAGAGAGAGTCAGAGCGTGTCACAGTGTATCTCAGAGAGTGACAGAGAGAGTCAGAGCGTGACACAGTGTGTCTCAGAGAGTGACAGAGAGAGTCAGAGCGTGTCACAGTGTATCTCAGAGAGTGACAGAGAGAGTCAGAGCGTGTCACAGTGTATCTCAGAGAGTGACAGAGAGAGTCAGAGCGTGTCACAGTGTGTCTCAGAGAGTGACAGAGAGAGTCAGAGCGTGACACAGTGTATCTCAGAGAGTGACAGAGAGAGTCAGAGCGTGTCACAGTGTATCTCAGAGAGTGACAGAGTCTGAGCGTGACACAGTGTATCTCAGAGAGTGACAGAGAGAGTCAGAGCGTGTCACAGTGTGTCTCAGAGAGTGACAGAGAGAGTCAGAGCGTGTCACAGTGTCTCAGAGAGTGAAAGAGAGGGACAGAGAATGTCTCACTGTTTTCCAGAGTGACAGAGAGTCAAATTGTGTCTCAGAGAGTGTCAGAGAGAGTCATAGTGTGTCTCAGAGAGTGTCAGAGAGTGACAGAGAGTCTCACACTGTTTTCCAGAGTGTCAGAGAGAGTCACAGTGTGTCTCAGAGAGTGTCAGAGTCGGAGAGAGATTGTCACATTGTTTTCCAGAGTGTCAGAGAGTGTCACAGTGTGTCTCAGAGAGTGTCAGAGAGGGACAGAGAGTGTCACCCTGTTTTCCAGAGTGTCAGAGAGAGTCACAGTGTGTCTCAGAGAGTGTCAGAGAGGGACAGAGAGTGTCACACTGTTTTCCAGAGTGTCAGAGAGAGTCAGTGTGTCTCAGAGAGTGTCAGAGAGGGACAGAGAGTGTCACTCTGTTTTCCAGAGAGACAGAGAGAGTCACAGTGTGTCTCAGAGAGTGTAAGAGAGGGACAGAGAGTGTCACACTGTTTTCCAGAGTGTCAGAGAGAGTCACAGTGTGTCCCAGAGAGTGTCAGAGAGGGACAGAGAGTGTCACACTGTTTTCCAGAGTGTCAGAGAGAGTCATAGTGTGTCTCAGAGAGTGTCAGAGAGTGACAGAGAGTGTCACACTGTTTTCCAGATTGTCAGAGAGAGTCACAGTGTGTCCCAGAGAGTATCAGAAAAGGACAAAGAGGGACAGAGAGTGTCACACTGTTTTCCAGAGTGACGGAGAGTGTCACAGTGTGTCCCTGAGAGTGTCAGAGAGGGACAGAGAGTTCCACACTATTTTCCAGAGTGTCAGAGAGAGTCACAGTGTGTCTCAGAGAGTGTCAGAGAGGGACAGAGAGTGTTACACTATTTTCCAGAGTGTCAGAAAGAGTCACAGAGTGTCTCAGAGAGTGTCAGCGAGAGTCACATTGTATCTCAGAGACTGGCAGAGAGGGACAGAGAGTGTCACATTGTTTTCCAGAGTGTCAGAGAGAGTCACAGTGTGTCTCAGCGAGTGTCAGAGAGGGACAGAGAGAGTCAGAGCGTGACACAGTGTATCTCAGAGGATGACAGAGAGCGTCAGAGAGTGACACAGTGTATCTCAAAGGATGACAGAGAGAGTCAGAGCGTGTCACAGTGTATCACAGAGAGTGACAGAGAGAGTCAGAGCGTGTCACAGTGTATCTCAGAGAGTGACAGAGAGAGTCAGAGCTTGTCACAGTGTATCTCAGAGAGTGACAGAGAGAGTCAGAGCGTGACACAGTGTATCTCAGAGAGTGACAGAGAGAGTCGGAGCGTGTCACAGTGTATCTCAGAGAGTGACAGAGAGAGTCGGAGCGTGTCACAGTGTATCTCAGAGAGTGACAGAGTCTGAGCGTGACACAGTGTATCTCAGAGAGTGACAGAGAGAGTCAGAGCGTGTCACAGTGTGTCTCAGAGAGTGACAGAGAGAGTCAGAGCGTGTCACAGTGTGTCTCAGAGAGTGAAAGAGAGAGTCAGAGCTTGACACAGTGTATCTCAGAGAGTGACAGAGAGAGTCAGAGCGTGACACAGTGTATCTCAGAGAGTGACAGAGAGAGTCAGAGCGTGACACAGTGTATCTCAGAGAGTGACAGAGAGAGTCAGAGAGAGACACAGTGTGTCTCAGAGAGTGACAGAGAGAGTCAGAGCGTGTCACAGTGTATCTCAGAGGATGACAGAGAGAGTCAGAGAGTGTCACAGTGTGTCTCAGAGAGTGACAGAGAGAGTCAGAGCGTGTCACAGTGTATCACAGAGGATGACAGAGAGAGTCAGAGAGTGTCACTGTGTATCTCAGAGAGTGATAGAGAGAGTCAGAGCGTGACACAGTGTGTCTCAGAGAGTGACAGAGAGAGTCAGAGCGGGACACAGTGTATCTGAGAGTGTGACAGTGAGAGTCAGAGCGTGTCACAGTGTATCTCAGAGAGTGACAGAGAGAGTCAGAGCGTGACACAGTGTATCTCAGAGAGTGACAGAGAGAGTCAGAGCGTGACACAGTGTATCTCAGAGAGTGACAGAGAGAGTCAGAGAGTGACACAGTGTGTCTCAGAGAGTGACAGAGAGAGTCAGAGCGTGTCACAGTGTATCTCAGAGGATGACAGAGAGAGTCAGAGAGTGTCACAGTGTGTCTCAGAGAGTGACAGAGAGAGTCAGAGCGTGTCACAGTGTATCACAGAGGATGACAGAGAGAGTCAGAGAGTGTCACTGTGTATCTCAGAGAGTGATAGAGAGAGTCAGAGCGTGACACAGTGTGTCTCAGAGAGTGACAGAGAGAGTCAGAGCGTGACACAGTGTATCTCAGAGAGTGACAGAGAGAGTCAGAGAGTGACACAGTGTGTCTCAGAGAGTGAGAGAGAGTCGGAGCGTGACACAGTGTGTCTCAGAGAGTGACAGAGAGAGTCAGAGAGTGTCACAGTGTGTCTCAGAGAGTGATATAGAGAGAGTCAGAGCGTGTCACAGTGTTTCTCGGAGGATGACAGAGAGAGTCAGAGAGTGACACAGTGTGTCTCAGAGAGTGACAGAGAGAGTCAGAGCGTGACACAGTGTGTCTCAGAGAGTGATATAGAGAGAGTCAGAGAGTGTCACAGTGTATCTCAGAGGATGACAGAGAGAGTCAGAGCGTGACACAGTGTATCTCAGAGAGTGACAGAGACAGTCAGAGCGTGTCACAGTGTGTCTCAGAGGGTGACAGAGAGAGTCAGAGCGTGTCACAGTGTATCTCAGAGAGTGACAGAGAGAGTCAGAGCGTGACACAGTGCATCTCAGAGAGTGATAGAGAGAGTCAGAGCGTGACACAGTATATCTCAGAGGATGACAGAGAGAGTCAGAGCGTGTCAAAGTGTATCTCAGAGGATGACAGAGAGAGTCAGAGAGTGACACAGTGTATCTCAGAGGATGACAGAGAGAGTCGGAGCGTGTCACAGTGTATCTCAGAGAGTGACAGAGTCTGAGCGTGACACAGTGTATCTCAGAGAGTGACAGAGAGAGTCAGAGCGTGTCACAGTGTGTCTCAGAGAGTGACAGAGAGAGTCAGAGCGTGTCACAGTGTGTCTCAGAGAGTGAAAGAGAGAGTCAGAGCTTGACACAGTGTATCTCAGAGAGTGACAGAGAGAGTCAGAGCGTGACACAGTGTATCTCAGAGAGTGACAGAGAGAGTCAGAGCGTGACACAGTGTATCTCAGAGAGTGACAGAGAGAGTCAGAGAGTGACACAGTGTGTCTCAGAGAGTGACAGAGAGAGTCAGAGCGTGTCACAGTGTATCTCAGAGGATGACAGAGAGAGTCAGAGAGTGTCACAGTGTGTCTCAGAGAGTGACAGAGAGAGTCAGAGCGTGTCACAGTGTATCACAGAGGATGACAGAGAGAGTCAGAGAGTGTCACTGTGTATCTCAGAGAGTGATAGAGAGAGTCAGAGCGTGACACAGTGTGTCTCAGAGAGTGACAGAGAGAGTCAGAGCGTGACACAGTGTATCTCAGAGAGTGACAGAGAGAGTCAGAGAGTGACACAGTGTGTCTCAGAGAGTGAGAGAGAGTCGGAGCGTGACACAGTGTGTCTCAGAGAGTGACAGAGAGAGTCAGAGAGTATCACAGTGTGTCTCAGAGAGTGATATAGAGAGAGTCAGAGCGTGTCACAGTGTTTCTCGGAGGATGACAGAGAGAGTCAGAGAGTGACACAGTGTGTCTCAGAGAGTGACAGAGAGAGTCAGAGCGTGACACAGTGTGTCTCAGAGAGTGATATAGAGAGAGTCAGAGAGTGTCACAGTGTATCTCAGAGGATGACAGAGAGAGTCAGAGCGTGACACAGTGTATCTCAGAGAGTGACAGAGACAGTCAGAGCGTGTCACAGTGTGTCTCAGAGGGTGACAGAGAGAGTCAGAGCGTGTCACAGTGTGTCTCAGAGAGTGACAGAGAGAGTCAGAGCGTGACACAGTGCATCTCAGAGAGTGATAGAGAGAGTCAGAGCGTGACACAGTATATCTCAGAGGATGACAGAGAGAGTCAGAGCGTGTCAAAGTGTATCTCAGAGGACGACAGAGAGAGTCAGAGAGTGACACAGTGTATCTCTGAGGATGACAGAGAGAGTCAGAGAGTGACACAGTGTATCTCAGAGGATGACAGAGAGAGTCAGAGCGTGTCACAGTGTATCTCAGAGAGTGACAGAGAGAGTCAGAGCGTGACACAGTGTGTCTCAGAGAGTGACAGAGAGAGTCAGAGCGTGTCACAGTGTATCTCAGAGAGTGACAGAGAGAGTCAGAGCGTGTCACAGTGTATCTCAGAGAGTGACAGAGAGAGTCAGAGCGTGTCACAGTGTGTCTCAGAGAGTGACAGAGAGAGTCAGAGCGTGACACAGTGTATCTCAGAGAGTGACAGAGAGAGTCAGAGCGTGTCACAGTGTATCTCAGAGAGTGACAGAGAGAGTCAGAGAGTGTCACAGTGTGTCTCAGAGAGTGACAGAGAATCAGAGAGTGACACAGTGTGTCTCAGAGAGTGACAAAGAGAGTCGGAGCGTGTCACAGTGTATCTCAGAGAGTGACAGAGTCTGAGCGTGACACAGTGTATCTCAGAGAGTGACAGAGAGAGTCAGAGCGTGTCACAGTGTGTCTCAGAGAGTGACAGAGAGAGTCAGAGCGTGTCACAGTGTCTCAGAGAGTGAAAGAGAGGGACAGAGAATGTCTCACTGTTTTCCAGAGTGACAGAGAGTCAAATTGTGTCTCAGAGAGTGTCAGAGAGAGTCATAGTGTGTCTCAGAGAGTGTCAGAGAGTGACAGAGAGTCTCACACTGTTTTCCAGAGTGTCAGAGAGAGTCACAGTGTGTCTCAGAGAGTGTCAGAGTCGGAGAGAGATTGTCACATTGTTTTCCAGAGTGTCAGAGAGTGTCACAGTGTGTCTCAGAGAGTGTCAGAGAGGGACAGAGAGTGTCACCCTGTTTTCCAGAGTGTCAGAGAGAGTCACAGTGTGTCTCAGAGAGTGTCAGAGAGGGACAGAGAGTGTCACACTGTTTTCCAGAGTGTCAGAGAGAGTCACAGTGTGTCTCAGAGAATGTCAGAGAGGGACAGAGAGTGTCACTCTGTTTTCCAGAGAGACAGAGAGAGTCATAGTGTGTCTCAGAGAGTGTAAGAGACGGACAGAGAGTGTCACACTGTTTTCCAGAGTGTCAGAGAGAGTCACAGTGTGTCCCAGAGAGTGTCAGAGAGGGACAGAGAGTGTCACACTGTTTTCCAGAGTGTCAGAGAGAGTCATAGTGTGTCTCAGAGAGTGTCAGAGAGTGACAGAGAGTGTCACACTGTTTTCCAGATTGTCAGAGAGAGTCACAGTGTGTCCCAGAGAGTATCAGAAAAGGACAAAGAGGGACAGAGAGTGTCACACTGTTTTCCAGAGTGACGGAGAGTGTCACAGTGTGTCCCTGAGAGTGTCAGAGAGGGACAGAGAGTTCCACACTATTTTCCAGAGTGTCAGAGAGAGTCACAGTGTGTCTCAGAGAGTGTCAGAGAGGGACAGAGAGTGTTACACTATTTTCCAGAGTGTCAGAAAGAGTCACAGAGTGTCTCAGAGAGTGTCAGCGAGAGTCACATTGTATCTCAGAGACTGGCAGAGAGGGACAGAGAGTGTCACATTGTTTTCCAGAGTGTCAGAGAGAGTCACAGTGTGTCTCAGCGAGTGTCAGAGAGGGACAGAGAGAGTCAGAGCGTGACACAGTGTATCTCAGAGGATGACAGAGAGCGTCAGAGAGTGACACAGTGTATCTCAAAGGATGACAGAGAGAGTCAGAGCGTGTCACAGTGTATCTCAGAGAGTGACAGAGAGAGTCAGAGCGTGTCACAGTGTATCTCAGAGAGTGACAGAGAGAGTCAGAGCTTGTCACAGTGTATCTCAGAGAGTGACAGAGAGAGTCAGAGCGTGACACAGTGTATCTCAGAGAGTGACAGAGAGAGTCGGAGCGTGTCACAGTGTATCTCAGAGAGTGACAGAGAGAGTCGGAGCGTGTCACAGTGTATCTCAGAGAGTGACAGAGTCTGAGCGTGACACAGTGTATCTCAGAGAGTGACAGAGAGAGTCAGAGCGTGTCACAGTGTGTCTCAGAGAGTGACAGAGAGAGTCAGAGCGTGTCACAGTGTGTCTCAGAGAGTGAAAGAGAGAGTCAGAGCTTGACACAGTGTATCTCAGAGAGTGACAGAGAGAGTCAGAGCGTGACACAGTGTATCTCAGAGAGTGACAGAGAGAGTCAGAGCGTGACACAGTGTATCTCAGAGAGTGACAGAGAGAGTCAGAGAGTGACACAGTGTGTCTCAGAGAGTGACAGAGAGAGTCAGAGCGTGTCACAGTGTATCTCAGAGGATGACAGAGAGAGTCAGAGAGTGTCACAGTGTGTCTCAGAGAGTGACAGAGAGAGTCAGAGCGTGTCACAGTGTATCACAGAGGATGACAGAGAGAGTCAGAGAGTGTCACTGTGTATCTCAGAGAGTGATAGAGAGAGTCAGAGCGTGACACAGTGTGTCTCAGAGAGTGACAGAGAGAGTCAGAGCGGGACACAGTGTATCTGAGAGTGTGACAGTGAGAGTCAGAGCGTGTCACAGTGTATCTCAGAGAGTGACAGAGAGAGTCAGAGCGTGACACAGTGTATCTCAGAGAGTGACAGAGAGAGTCAGAGCGTGACACAGTGTATCTCAGAGAGTGACAGAGAGAGTCAGAGAGTGACACAGTGTGTCTCAGAGAGTGACAGAGAGAGTCAGAGCGTGTCACAGTGTATCTCAGAGGATGACAGAGAGAGTCAGAGAGTGTCACAGTGTGTCTCAGAGAGTGACAGAGAGAGTCAGAGCGTGTCACAGTGTATCACAGAGGATGACAGAGAGAGTCAGAGAGTGTCACTGTGTATCTCAGAGAGTGATAGAGAGAGTCAGAGCGTGACACAGTGTGTCTCAGAGAGTGACAGAGAGAGTCAGAGCGTGACACAGTGTATCTCAGAGAGTGACAGAGAGAGTCAGAGAGTGACACAGTGTGTCTCAGAGAGTGAGAGAGAGTCGGAGCGTGACACAGTGTGTCTCAGAGAGTGACAGAGAGAGTCAGAGAGTGTCACAGTGTGTCTCAGAGAGTGATATAGAGAGAGTCAGAGCGTGTCACAGTGTTTCTCGGAGGATGACAGAGAGAGTCAGAGAGTGACACAGTGTGTCTCAGAGAGTGACAGAGAGAGTCAGAGCGTGACACAGTGTGTCTCAGAGAGTGATATAGAGAGAGTCAGAGAGTGTCACAGTGTATCTCAGAGGATGACAGAGAGAGTCAGAGCGTGACACAGTGTATCTCAGAGAGTGACAGAGACAGTCAGAGCGTGTCACAGTGTGTCTCAGAGGGTGACAGAGAGAGTCAGAGCGTGTCACAGTGTATCTCAGAGAGTGACAGAGAGAGTCAGAGCGTGACACAGTGCATCTCAGAGAGTGATAGAGAGAGTCAGAGCGTGACACAGTATATCTCAGAGGATGACAGAGAGAGTCAGAGCGTGTCAAAGTGTATCTCAGAGGATGACAGAGAGAGTCAGAGAGTGACACAGTGTATCTCAGAGGATGACAGAGAGAGTCGGAGCGTGTCACAGTGTGTCTCAGAGAGTGACAGAGAGAGTCAGAGCGTGTCAAAGTGTATCTCAGAGGATGACAGAGAGAGTCAGAGAGTGACACAGTGTATCTCAGAGGATGACAGAGAGAGTCGGAGCGTGTCACAGTGTATCTCAGAGAGTGACAGAGTCTGAGCGTGACACAGTGTATCTCAGAGAGTGACAGAGAGAGTCAGAGCGTGTCACAGTGTGTCTCAGAGAGTGACAGAGAGAGTCAGAGCGTGTCACAGTGTGTCTCAGAGAGTGAAAGAGAGAGTCAGAGCTTGACACAGTGTATCTCAGAGAGTGACAGAGAGAGTCAGAGCGTGACACAGTGTATCTCAGAGAGTGACAGAGAGAGTCAGAGCGTGACACAGTGTATCTCAGAGAGTGACAGAGAGAGTCAGAGAGTGACACAGTGTGTCTCAGAGAGTGACAGAGAGAGTCAGAGCGTGTCACAGTGTATCTCAGAGGATGACAGAGAGAGTCAGACAGTGTCACAGTGTGTCTCAGAGAGTGACAGAGAGAGTCAGAGCGTGTCACAGTGTATCACAGAGGATGACAGAGAGAGTCAGAGAGTGTCACTGTGTATCTCAGAGAGTGATAGAGAGAGTCAGAGCGTGACACAGTGTGTCTCAGAGAGTGACAGAGAGAGTCAGAGCATGACACAGTGTATCCGAGAGTGTGACAGTGAGAGTCAGAGCGTGTCACAGTGTATCTCAGAGAGTGACAGAGAGAGTCAGAGCGTGACACAGTGTATCTCAGAGAGTGACAGAGAGAGTCAGAGCGTGACACAGTGTATCTCAGAGAGTGACAGAGAGAGTCAGAGAGTGACACAGTGTGTCTCAGAGAGTGACAGAGAGAGTCAGAGCGTGTCACAGTGTATCTCAGAGGATGACAGAGAGAGTCAGAGAGTGTCACAGTGTGTCTCAGAGAGTGACAGAGAGAGTCAGAGCGTGTCACAGTGTATCACAGAGGATGACAGAGAGAGTCAGAGAGTGTCACTGTGTATCTCAGAGAGTGATAGAGAGAGTCAGAGCGTGACACAGTGTGTCTCAGAGAGTGACAGAGAGAGTCAGAGCGTGACACAGTGTATCTCAGAGAGTGACAGAGAGAGTCAGAGAGTGACACAGTGTGTCTCAGAGAGTGAGAGAGAGTCGGAGCGTGACACAGTGTGTCTCAGAGAGTGACAGAGAGAGTCAGAGAGTATCACAGTGTGTCTCAGAGAGTGATATAGAGAGAGTCAGAGCGTGTCACAGTGTTTCTCGGAGGATGACAGAGAGAGTCAGAGAGTGACACAGTGTGTCTCAGAGAGTGACAGAGAGAGTCAGAGCGTGACACAGTGTGTCTCAGAGAGTGATATAGAGAGAGTCAGAGAGTGTCACAGTGTATCTCAGAGGATGACAGAGAGAGTCAGAGCGTGACACAGTGTATCTCAGAGAGTGACAGAGACAGTCAGAGCGTGTCACAGTGTGTCTCAGAGGGTGACAGAGAGAGTCAGAGCGTGTCACAGTGTGTCTCAGAGAGTGACAGAGAGAGTCAGAGCGTGACACAGTGCATCTCAGAGAGTGATAGAGAGAGTCAGAGCGTGACACAGTATATCTCAGAGGATGACAGAGAGAGTCAGAGCGTGTCAAAGTGTATCTCAGAGGACGACAGAGAGAGTCAGAGAGTGACACAGTGTATCTCTGAGGATGACAGAGAGAGTCAGAGAGTGACACAGTGTATCTCAGAGGATGACAGAGAGAGTCAGAGCGTGTCACAGTGTATCTCAGAGAGTGACAGAGAGAGTCAGAGCGTGACACAGTGTGTCTCAGAGAGTGACAGAGAGAGTCAGAGCGTGTCACAGTGTATCTCAGAGAGTGACAGAGAGAGTCAGAGCGTGTCACAGTGTATCTCAGAGAGTGACAGAGAGAGTCAGAGCGTGTCACAGTGTGTCTCAGAGAGTGACAGAGAGAGTCAGAGCGTGACACAGTGTATCTCAGAGAGTGACAGAGAGAGTCAGAGCGTGTCACAGTGTATCTCAGAGAGTGACAGAGAGAGTCAGAGAGTGTCACAGTGTGTCTCAGAGAGTGACAGAGAATCAGAGAGTGACACAGTGTGTCTCAGAGAGTGACAAAGAGAGTCGGAGCGTGTCACAGTGTATCTCAGAGAGTGACAGAGTCTGAGCGTGACACAGTGTATCTCAGAGAGTGACAGAGAGAGTCAGAGCGTGTCACAGTGTGTCTCAGAGAGTGACAGAGAGAGTCAGAGCGTGTCACAGTGTCTCAGAGAGTGAAAGAGAGGGACAGAGAATGTCTCACTGTTTTCCAGAGTGACAGAGAGTCAAATTGTGTCTCAGAGAGTGTCAGAGAGAGTCATAGTGTGTCTCAGAGAGTGTCAGAGAGTGACAGAGAGTCTCACACTGTTTTCCAGAGTGTCAGAGAGAGTCACAGTGTGTCTCAGAGAGTGTCAGAGTCGGAGAGAGATTGTCACATTGTTTTCCAGAGTGTCAGAGAGTGTCACAGTGTGTCTCAGAGAGTGTCAGAGAGGGACAGAGAGTGTCACCCTGTTTTCCAGAGTGTCAGAGAGAGTCACAGTGTGTCTCAGAGAGTGTCAGAGAGGGACAGAGAGTGTCACACTGTTTTCCAGAGTGTCAGAGAGAGTCACAGTGTGTCTCAGAGAATGTCAGAGAGGGACAGAGAGTGTCACTCTGTTTTCCAGAGAGACAGAGAGAGTCATAGTGTGTCTCAGAGAGTGTAAGAGAGGGACAGAGAGTGTCACACTGTTTTCCAGAGTGTCAGAGAGAGTCACAGTGTGTCCCAGAGAGTGTCAGAGAGGGACAGAGAGTGTCACACTGTTTTCCAGAGTGTCAGAGAGAGTCATAGTGTGTCTCAGAGAGTGTCAGAGAGTGACAGAGAGTGTCACACTGTTTTCCAGATTGTCAGAGAGAGTCACAGTGTGTCCCAGAGAGTATCAGAAAAGGACAAAGAGGGACAGAGAGTGTCACACTGTTTTCCAGAGTGACGGAGAGTGTCACAGTGTGTCCCTGAGAGTGTCAGAGAGGGACAGAGAGTTCCACACTATTTTCCAGAGTGTCAGAGAGAGTCACAGTGTGTCTCAGAGAGTGTCAGAGAGGGACAGAGAGTGTTACACTATTTTCCAGAGTGTCAGAAAGAGTCACAGAGTGTCTCAGAGAGTGTCAGCGAGAGTCACATTGTATCTCAGAGACTGGCAGAGAGGGACAGAGAGTGTCACATTGTTTTCCAGAGTGTCAGAGAGAGTCACAGTGTGTCTCAGCGAGTGTCAGAGAGGGACAGAGAGAGTCAGAGCGTGACACAGTGTATCTCAGAGGATGACAGAGAGCGTCAGAGAGTGACACAGTGTATCTCAAAGGATGACAGAGAGAGTCAGAGCGTGTCACAGTGTATCTCAGAGAGTGACAGAGAGAGTCAGAGCGTGTCACAGTGTATCTCAGAGAGTGACAGAGAGAGTCAGAGCTTGTCACAGTGTATCTCAGAGAGTGACAGAGAGAGTCAGAGCGTGACACAGTGTATCTCAGAGAGTGACAGAGAGAGTCGGAGCGTGTCACAGTGTATCTGAGAGAGTGACAGAGAGAGTCGGAGCGTGTCACAGTGTATCTCAGAGAGTGACAGAGAGAGTCTGAGCGTGACACAGTGTATCTCAGAGAGTGACAGAGAGAGTCAGAGCGTGTCACAGTGTGTCTCAGAGAGTGACAGAGAGAGTCAGAGCGTGTCACAGTGTGTCTCAGAGAGTGAAAGAGAGAGTCAGAGCTTGACACAGTGTATCTCAGAGAGTGACAGAGAGAGTCAGAGCGTGACACAGTGTATCTCAGAGAGTGACAGAGAGAGTCAGAGCGTGACACAGTGTATCTCAGAGAGTGACAGAGAGAGTCAGAGAGTGACACAGTGTGTCTCAGAGAGTGACAGAGAGAGTCAGAGCGTGTCACAGTGTATCTCAGAGGATGACAGAGAGAGTCAGAGAGTGTCACAGTGTGTCTCAGAGAGTGACAGAGAGAGTCAGAGCGTGTCACAGTGTATCACAGAGGATGACAGAGAGAGTCAGAGTGTGTCACTGTGTATCTCAGAGAGTGATAGAGAGAGTCAGAGCGTGACACAGTGTGTCTCAGAGAGTGACAGAGAGAGTCAGAGCGTGACACAGTGTATCTGAGAGTGTGACAGTGAGAGTCAGAGCGTGTCACAGTGTATCTCAGAGAGTGACAGAGAGAGTCAGAGCGTGACACAGTGTATCTCAGAGAGTGACAGAGAGAGTCAGAGCGTGACACAGTGTATCTCAGAGAGTGACAGAGAGAGTCAGAGAGTGACACAGTGTGTCTCAGAGAGTGACAGAGAGAGTCAGAGCGTGTCACAGTGTATCTCAGAGGATGACAGAGAGAGTCAGAGAGTGTCACAGTGTGTCTCAGAGAGTGACAGAGAGAGTCAGAGCGTGTCACAGTGTATCACAGAGGATGACAGAGAGAGTCAGAGAGTGTCACTGTGTATCTCAGAGAGTGATAGAGAGAGTCAGAGCGTGTCACAGTGTGTCTCAGAGGGTGACAGAGAGAGTCAGAGCGTGACACAGTGTATCTCAGAGAGTGACAGAGAGAGTCAGAGAGTGACACAGTGTGTCTCAGAGAGTGACAGAGAGAGTCAGAGCGTGACACAGTGTATCTCAGAGAGTGACAGAGAGAGTCAGAGCGTGACACAGTGTATCTCAGAGAGTGACAGAGAGAGTCAGAGAGTGACACAGTGTGTCTCAGAGAGTGAGAGAGAGTCGGAGCGTGACACAGTGTGTCTCAGAGAGTGACAGAGAGAGTCAGAGAGTGTCACAGTGTGTCTCAGAGAGTGATATAGAGAGAGTCAGAGCGTGTCACAGTGTTTCTCGGAGGATGACAGAGAGAGTCAGAGAGTGACACAGTGTGTCTCAGAGAGTGACAGAGAGAGTCAGAGCGTGACACAGTGTGTCTCAGAGAGTGATATAGAGAGAGTCAGAGAGTGTCACAGTGTATCTCAGAGGATGACAGAGAGAGTCAGAGCGTGACACAGTGTATCTCAGAGAGTGACAGAGACAGTCAGAGCGTGTCACAGTGTGTCTCAGAGGGTGACAGAGAGAGTCAGAGCGTGTCACAGTGTATCTCAGAGAGTGACAGAGAGAGTCAGAGCGTGACACAGTGCATCTCAGAGAGTGATAGAGAGAGTCAGAGCGTGACACAGTATATCTCAGAGGATGACAGAGAGAGTCAGAGCGTGTCAAAGTGTATCTCAGAGGACGACAGAGAGAGTCAGAGAGTGACACAGTGTATCTCTGAGGATGACAGAGAGAGTCAGAGCGTGTCACAGTGTATCTCAGAGGATGACAGAGAGAGTCAGAGAGTGACACAGTGTATCTCAGAGGATGACAGAGAGAGTCAGAGCGTGTCACAGTGTATCTCAGAGAGTGACAGAGAGAGTCAGAGCGTGACACAGTGTGTCTCAGAGAGTGACAGAGAGAGTCAGAGCGTGTCACAGTGTGTCTCAGAGAGTGACAGAGAGAGTCAGAGCGTGACACAGTGTATCTCAGAGAGTGACAGAGAGAGTCAGAGCGTGTCACAGTGTGTCTCAGAGAGTGACAGAGAGTCAGAGCGTGACACAGTGTGTCTCAGAGAGTGACAGAGAGAGTCAGAGCGTGTCACAGTGTATCTCAGAGAGTGACAGAGAGAGTCAGAGAGTGTCACAGTGTGTCTCAGAGAGTGACAGAGAATCAGAGAGTGACACAGTGTGTCTCAGAGAGTGACAGAGAGAATCAGAGCGTGACACAGTGTTTCTCAGAGGGTGACTGAGAGAGTCAGAGCGTGTCACAGTGTATCTCAGAGAGTGACAGAGAGAGTCAGAGCGTGACACAGTGTATCTCAGAGAGTGACAGAGAGAGTCAGAGCGTGTCACAGTGTATCTCAGAGAGTGACAGAGAGAGTCAGAGCGTGTTACAGTGTGTCTCAGAGAGTGATAGAGAGAGTCAGAGCGTGACACTGTGTGTCTCAGAGAGTGACATAGAGAGTCAGAGCGTGTCACAGTGTTTCTCAGAGAGTGACAGAGAGAGTCAAAGCGTGACACAGTGTATCTCAGAGAGTGACAGAGAGAGCCAGAGCGTGTCACAGTGTGTCTCAGAGAGTGACAGAGAGAGTCAGAGCGTGTCACAGTGTATCTCAGAGAGTGACAGAGAGAGTCAGAGCGTTTCACAGTGTATCTCAGAGAGTGACAGAGAGAGTCAGAGCGTGACGCAGTGTATCTCAGAGTGACAGAGAGAGTCAGAGCGTTTCACAGTGTATCTCAGAGAGTGACAGAGAGAGTCAGAGCGTGACACAGTGTGTCTCAGAGGATGACAGAGAGAGTCAGAGCGTGACACAGTGCATCTCAGAGAGTGACAGAGAGAGTCAGAGTGTCACAGTGTATCTCAGAGAGTGACAGAGAGAGTCAGAGTGTGTCACAGTGTATCTCAGAGAGTGACAGAGAGAGTCAAGCGTGTCACTGTGTGTCTCAGAGAGTGACAGAGAGAGTCAGAGCTTGTCACAGTGTGTCTCAGAGAGTGACAGAGAGAGTCAGAGCGTGTCACAGTGTGTCTCAGAGAGTGACAGAGAGAGTCAGAGCGTGTCACAGTGTGTCTCAGAGAGTGATAGAGAGAGTCAGAGCGTGACACTGTGTGTCTCAGAGAGTGACATAGAGAGTCAGAGCGTGTCACAGTGTGTCTCAGAGAGTGACAGAGAGAGTCAGAGCGTGACACAGTGTATCTCAGAGAGTGACAGAGAGAGTCAGAGAGTGTCACAGTGTGTCTCAGAGAGTGACAGAGAGAGTCAGAGCGTGACACATTGTATCTCAGAGAGTGACAGAGAGCGTCAGAGAGTGTCACAATGTGTCTAAGAGAGTGTCAGAGAATGAGAAAGTTTGTCACAACCTGTCAGAGTGTCACAGTGTATCGTGCTGTGCCTCAGAGTGTATCAGAGTGAGTCAGATAGTGCCACAGTCTGTCTCAGAGAGTGTCAGAGATAGTCAGTGTGTGTCTCAGAGAGTCAGAAAGTGTCACAATGTGTCGCAGTCAGTCACAGAGTGTCATAGTGTGTCTCAGAGTGTGTCAGAGAGCGTCACAGCGTGTCTGAGAGTATGTTAGGTAGGATCAGAGAGTGTCACAGTGTGTCTAAGAGAGTGTCAGAGAGTGTCACAGTGTGTCACAGTGTGTCACAGTCTCTCAGTGAGTGACACAGTGTATTTTAGAGAGAATCAGAGAGTGTCACAGTGTGTCTGCGAGATTGTCAGAGAGAGTCAGGGAGTGTCACAGTCTGTCAGAGATTGTCACTGTGTCTCAGTGAGTTTTACCTTGTGTCTCAGAGTCAGAGAGAGTCAGAACGTGTCACAGTCTGTTCAGAGAGTATCACAGTGTGTCACAGTCTGTCAGTGTGTGACACAGTGTGCCTCAGAGAGTGTCAGAGAGTGTCACAGTGTGTCTAGGATAATCTCAGAGGGAGTCACAGTCACAGTCTCAGAGTGTCACAGTCTCTCAGAGAGTATCTCAGTGTGTCTCAGTGAGTGTCACAGTGTGTCCACGAGTCAGAGAGAGTCAGAAAGGGCCACAGTCTGTCTCAGAGAGTGTCACAGAGTGTCAGTATTAGGCACAGTGTGCCTCAGAGAGTGTCAGAGAGTGTCACAGTCTGTCACAGAGTGTCACAGTGTGTCAGTATTAGGCACAGTGTGCCTCAGAGAGTGTCAGAGAGTGTCATAGTCTGTCACAGAGTGTCACAGTGTGTCAGTATTGGGCACAGTGTGCCTCAGAGAGCGTCAGAGAGTGTCACAGTGTGTCTAAGATCGTTTCAGGGGGAGTCAGAGAGTGTCACAGTGTGTCACAGTCTGTCACAAAGAGTCACAGTGTCTCTCAGAGAGTGTCAGAGAGTGTCAAAGTGTGTCTCAGATAGTGCCACAGTGTGTCACAGTGTCTCAGAGAGTCACAGTGTTTCACAGTCTGTCACAGAGAGTGACAGTGTGTCTCAGATAGTGTCAGAGAGTTTCACAGTGTGTCTCATAGAGTGTTACAATGCGTCTCAGAGAGGGTCAGATAGGATCAGAGGGTGTCACAGTGTGTCTAAGAGAGTGTTAGATAGGAACAGTGCGTGTCATAGTGTGTCTAAGAGAGTGTCAGAGGGTCACAGCGTGTCACAGTCTGTCAGAGAGTGCCACAGTGTACCTCAGAGAGTGTCCGATAGGAACAGAGATTTTCACAGTGTGTGTCAGAGACACAGAGAGAGTCAGAAAGTGTCACAGTTTGTCTCAGAGAGTGTGACAGTGTGCCACAGTCCGTCACAGTGTGTCACAGTCTGTCGCAGAGAGTGTCAGAGATTCTCACAGTGTGTCACAGTCTGTCACAGAGTCACAGTCTGTCTCAGAGAGTGTCACAGTGTGTCACAGTCTGTCACAGAGTGCCACAGTGTACCTCAGAGAGTGTCCGATAGGAACAGAGATTTTCACAGTGTGTGTCAGAGACACAGAGAGAGTCAGAAATTGTCACATTTTGTCTCAGAGAGTGTCAAAGTGTGTCACAGTCTGTCAGAGAGTGCCACAGTGTGTCTCAGAGAGTGTCAGAGAGTGTTACAATGCGTCTCAGAGAGGGTCAGATAGGATCAGAGGGTGTCACAGTGTGTCTAAGAGAGTGTAAGATAGGAACAGTGCGTGTCATAGTGTGTCTAAGAGAGTGTCAGAGTGTCACAGCATGTCACAGTCTGTCAGAGAGTGCCACAGTGTACCTCAGAGAGTGTCCGATAGGAACAGAGATTTTCACAGTGTGTGTCAGAGACACAGAGAGAGTCAGAAATTGTCACATTTTGTCTCAGAGAGTGTCAAAGTGTGTCACCGTCTGTCAGAGAGTGCCACAGTGTGTCTCAGAGAGTGTCAGAGAGTGTTACAATGCGTCTCAGAGAGGGTCAGATAGGATCAGATGGTGTCACAGTGTGTCTAAGAGAGTGTTAGATAGGAACAGTGCGTGTCATAGTGTGCCTAAGAGAGTGTCAGAGTGTCACAGCGTGTCACAGTCTGTCAGAGAGTGCCACAATGTACCTCAGAGAGTGTCCGATAGGAACAGAGATTTTCACAGCGTGTGTCAGAGACACAGAGAGAGTCAGAAAGGGTCACAGTTTGTCTCAGAGAGTGTCACAGTGTGTCACAGTCTGTCAGAGAGTGCCACAGTGTACCTCAGAGAGTGTCCGATAGGAACAGAGATTTTCAGTGTGTGTCAGAGACACAGAGAGAGTCAGAAAGTGTCACAGTGTGTCTCTGAGAGTGTCACAGTGTGTCACAGTCTGTCAGAGAGTGCCACAGTGTGTCTCAGAGAGTGTCAAAGCGTGTCACAGTCTGTCAGAGAGTGCCACAGTGTGTCTCAGAGAGTGTCAGTGAGTGTCACTGTGTATCTCAGAGATTCAGAGAGTGTCGGAAATTGTCACAGTCTGTCTCAGAGAGTGTCACAGTGTGTCACAGTCTGACACAGAAGGCGACAGTAGATTTCCTAGTGAGTCAGACAGAGTCAAAAAGTGTCACAGTCTGTCTTTGAGAGTCTCTCAGTGTGTCACAGTCTGTCAGAGCGTGTCACAATGTGCCTCAGAGAGTGTCAGAGAGAGTCAGAAAGTGTCACAGTCTGTCTTTGAGAGTGTCTGAGTGTGTCACAGACGTTCAGAGAGTGTCATAGTGTGTCACAGAAATTGTCACAGTCTGCCAGAGCGTGTCACAGTGTGTCTCAGAGAGTGACAGAGTCAGAGCGTGTCACAGTGTGTCTCAGAGAGTGACAGAGTCAGAGAGTGTCACAGTGTGTCTCAGAGAGTGACCGAGAGAGTCAGAGCATGACACAGTGTGTCTCAGAGAGTGACAGAGAGAGTCCGAGAGTGACACAGTGTGTCTCAGAGAGTGACAGAGAGAGTCAGAGAATGTCACAGTGTGTCTAAGAGAGTGGCAGATTAAATGTCAAAGAATGTCACAGTTTGTCACAACCTGTCATAAAGTGTCACACTGTGTCGTGATGTGCCTCAGAGGGTGCCACAGAATGTCACATTCTGTCTCAGAGACAGTCAGAGAGATTCAATATGTGTCTCAGAGAGTGTCACAATGCGTCTCAGAGAGGATCAGATAGGATCAGAGAGTGTCACAGTGTGTCTCAGAGAGTCAGAGAGTGTCACAGTGTGTCTCAGAGAATGTAACAATGCGTCTCAGAGAGGGTCAGATAGGATCAGAGGGTGTCACAGTGTGTCTAAGAGAGTGTTAGATAGGAACAGTGCGTGTCATAGTGTGTCTAAGAGAGTGTCAGAGTGTCACAGCATGTCACAGTCTGTCAGAGAGTGCCACAGTGTACCTCAGAGAGTGTCCGATAGGAACAGAGATTTTCACAGTGTGTGTCAGAGAGACAGAGAGTCAGAAAGTGTCACAGTTTGTCTCAGAGAGTGTCAAAGCGTGTCACAGTGTGTCAGAGAGTGTCACAGTGTGTCTCAGAGAGTGTCAGTGAGTGTCACAGTGTGTCTCAGAGATTCAGAGAGTGTCGGAAATTGTCACAGTCTGTCTCAGAGAGTGTCACAGTGTGTCAAAGGGAGTGTCACAGTTTGTCTAAGTTAATGTCAGAGAGAGTCGGAGAGTGTCACAGTCTCTCAGAGAGTGTCACAGTGTGCCTCAGAGAGTGTCAGAGTGAGTCAGAGAGTGTCATAGTGTGTGATACTGTGCCCCAGAGAGTGTCAGAGAGAGTCAGACTGTATCACAGTGTGTCTCAGAGTGTGTCACAGTCTGTCTCAGGGAGTGTCATAGTGGGTCACAGTCTGTCAGAGAAAGTTTTAGTATATTTCAGAGTGAGTCAGAGGGAGTCAGAAAGTGTCACAGTCTCTCTTTGAGAGTGTCACAGTGTGTCACAGTCTATCAGAGAGTGTCACAGAGTGTCCCAGATAGGATAAGAGAGTGTCACAGAGAGTGTTCGATAGTATCAGAGTGTCACAATGCATCTCAAATTGTCAGAAGGAGTCAGAGAGTGTCCCAGTGTGTCTCAGCGAGTGTCAGAATGTGTCACAGTGTGTCACAGTTTGTCAGAGTGTGTCACAGTGTGTTTCGGAGAGAGTCAGAGAGTGTCACTGCGACAGTCTCAGAGAGTGTCAGATAGGATAAGAGAGTGTCACAGTGTGTCTCAGAGAGTGTTCGATAGTATCAGAGAGTGTCACAGTGCATCTCAAATTGTCGGAAGGAGTCAGAGAGTGTCCCAGTGTGTCTCAGCGAGTGTCAGATAGGAACAGAGACTGTCGCAGTGTGTCTCGGAGAGTGTCAGAGAGAGTCAGATAGTGTCATAGCGCGTCTCAAAGTGTCAGAGAGAGTCAGAAAGTTTCACAGTGTGTCTCAGAGAGTGTCAGATAGGAACAGAGAGTGTCACAGTGCGTCTCAAAGTGTCACAGTGTGTCACAGTCAGTCAGAGAGTCTCACATAGAGTCTCAGAGAGTATCACAGTGTTTTCCAGAGTGTCAGAGAGACTAACAGTGTCACAGTGTGTCTCAGAGAGTGTCAAAGCATGTCACAGTGTGTCTCAGAGAGTGTAACGTGGTGTCTCAGAGAGTATCACAGTGTGTCACAGTCTGTCAGAGAGTGTCACAGTGCTTTTCAGAGAGTGTCAGAGAGCGTCGCAGTGTGTCTCAGAGTGTTTTGGGTAGGATCAGAGAGTGTCACTGTGCATCTCAAAATCTCAGAGAGGGTCCCAGTGTGCCTCAGAGAGTGTCAGAGAGTGTCGCAGTGTGTCACATTTTCTCAGAGAGTGTCATAGTGTGTTTCAGAGAGACTCAGAGAGTGTCACAGGCTGTCACAGTCCGACAGAGAGTGTCACAGTGTTTTTCAGAGAGAGTCCGAGAGTGTCACAGTGTGTCAACGTCTGTAAGAACATGGCACATTGTGCCTCAGAGAGTGTCACAGTGTGTCTCTATGACACTGTCTGATGCAAAGTATGACATACTGTGACACTCTCTGAGAGACTGTGACACACTGTGGCACTCTCTGAGAGACTGTGACACACTGTGACACTCTCTGAGTCTCTCTGAGGCACACTGGGACCCCCTGTGACAATTTGAGACGCACTGTGACACTCTCTGACAGATTGTGACACACTGTGACACTGTCTGAGACTCTCAGAGATACACTGGGATCCTCTCTGACAATTTGAGACGCACTGTGACACTCTCTGACAGACTGTGACACACTCTGAAACACTCTGACACACACTGTGACACTCTCTGACAGACTGTGACACTCTCTGACAGACTGTGACACACTGGGACACTCTCTGATAATTTGAGACACAGTGTGACACTCTCTGATCCTATCCGACACTCTCAGAGACACACTGTGACACTCTCAGACAGACTGTGCTACACTGTGACACTGTCTGAGACTCTCAGAGATACACTGGGACCCTCTCTGACAATTTGAGATGCACTGTGACACTCTCTGACAGACTGACACACTGTGACACACTCTGACACACATTGTGACATTCGCTGACATTCTTTGAACCACACTGTGACACTCTCGGACAAACTGTGACACACTCTGACACTGTCTGTTACACACTGTGACACTCTCTGACAATTTGAGACACATTATGACACTCTCTGATCCTATCCAACACTCTCTGTGACACACTGTGACACTCTCTGAAACTCTCTGAAAAGCACTGTGACACTCTCTGACACACGCTGACGCACGCTGTAACACTCTCTGAAACTGTTTGAGGTGCACTGTGACACTCTCTGACAGACTGTGACAACTGTGACACTCTCTGACAGATAGTGACACTTTCAGATTTTCTCTGAATATCTGACACACACTGTGATACTGTCTGTCACTCTCTGAGACACACTGTGACACTCTCTGACACTCTCTGAGACACACTGTGACACTCTCTGACACTCTCTGAGACACAATGTGACACTCTCTGACAAACTGTGACACACTCTGACACTATCTGTGACACCCTGGGACCCTCTCTGACAATTTGAGATGCACTGTGACACACTCTGACACACACTGTGACATTCGCTGACATTCTTTGAAACACACTGTGACACTCTTGGACAAACAGTGACCCACTCTGACACTATCTGCGACACACTGGGACCCTCTCTGACAATTTGAGACACATTGTAACACTCTCTGATCCTATCCAACACTCTCCGAGACACACTGTGACACTCTCTGAAACTCTCTGAAAAGCACTGTGACACTCTCTGACACACGCTGACACACACTGTGACACTCTCTGAAATTCTCTGAGACACACTGTGACACTCTCTGACAGATAGTGACACTTTCAGATTTTCTCTGAATATCTGACTCACACTGTGATACTGTCTGTCACTCTCTGAGACACACTGTGACACTCTCTGACAAACTGTGACACACAGAGACACTATCTGAGATGCGTTGTGACACTCTCTGATCTTAGCTGACACTCTTAGAGTTTCACAGTGTGTCACAGTTTGTCAGAGAATGTCACAGTGTTTCTCAGAGAGTGTCAGAGAGTGTCACAGTGTCACATTCTGTCAGAGAGTGTCACAGTCAGTCAGAGAGTGTCGCAGTGTGTCACAGTGAGTTTCACACTGTGTCTCAGTGAGACAGAGAGAGTCAGAAAGTGACAAAGTCTGTCTTAGAGAGTGTCATAGTGTGTCACCGTCTGACAGAGTGTGTGACAGTGTGTTTCAGAGAGAGTCAGAGAGTGTCACAGTGTGCCTCAGTCTGTCAGAGAGTGTCGCAGTGTGTCTCAGTCTTCAGAGAGTGTCACAGTGTGTCTCAGTCTGTCAGAGAGTGTCACAGTGTGCCTCAGAGTGTGTTGGGTAGGATCAGAGAGTGTAACATTGCATCTCTAAATCTCAGAGAGGGTCCCAGTGTGTCTCAGAGAGTCTCAAAGAGTGTCACAATATGTCACAGTTATCAGTGACTCTCTCTGTCCCCCTCTCTCAATATCCCCCGTTCCCCCCTCTCTGTCCCCCTCTCCATCAGTCTCTCTTCGCCCCTCTCTCTCTGTCCCTCTCTCTCTATCCCGCGCTCTCTATCCCCCTCTCTCTCTGTCCCCTCTCTCTGTCCCCCTCTCTCTCCGTTCTCCTCTCTCTGTCCCCCTCTGTATGTCGCCGCCCCCGTTCACCTCTCTGCCCCCTCTCTCTTTCCCCCATCTCTCCATTCCCCTCTCTCTGTCTCCCGTTTCTGTCTCCCCTCTCTGCCCCCCATCTCTGTCCCCCTATCTTTGTCCCCACACTCTCTGCCCCCCCTTCTGTCCCCCTCTCTCTGTCCAACTCTCTCTGTCCCCTCTCTCTGTCACCTCTCTCTTTCCCGTCTCTCTTTCCCCCTCTCTCTGTCCCCAATCTCTCTCCGTTCACATCTCTCTGTCCCCCCTCTCTCTGTCCCACCTCCCTCTGCCCCCCCTCTCTCTGTCCCCCCTCTCTCTGTCCCCCATCTCTCTGTCCCCCCTAACTCTGTCCCTCCTCTCTCTGCCCCCCTCTCCCTGTCCCCCTCTCTCTGTCCCCCCCTCTCTCTGTCCCCCTCTCCGTCACTCTCTCTCTGTCCCCCTCTCTCTCTCATTCCCCCCTCTCTCTCTCTGTCCCCCTCTCACTGTCCCCCTCTCTCTCTGTCCCCCTCTCTCTCTCTGTCCTCCTCTCTCTCTCTGTCCCCCCTCTCTCTCTCTGCCCCCCTCTCTCTCTGTCCCCCACTCTCTCTCTGTCCGCCTCTCACTGTCCCTGTCTCTCTCCATCCCCCTCTATCTCTCTGTCCTCCTCTCTCTCTCTGCCCCCCTCTCTCTCTGTCCCCCACTCTCTCTCTGTCCGCCTCTCACTGTCCCTGTCTCTCTCCATCCCCCCTCTCTCTCTGTCCCCCCTCTCTCTCTGTCCACACTCTCTCTCTCTGTCCCCCTCTCACTGTCCCCCTCTCTCTCTGCCCCCCCTCTCTCTATCCTCCTCTCTCTCTGTCCACCCCTCTCTCTCTGTCCCCCACTCTCTCTGTCCCCCTCTCTCTCTCTGTCCCCCTCTCTCTCTGTCCCCCTCTCTCTCTGTCCCCCTCTCACTGTCCCCCTCTCTCTCTGTCCCCCTCTCTCTGTCCCCCTCGCTCTCTGTCCCCCTCTCACTGTCCCCCCCTCTCTCTCTGTCCACCTTCTCTCTCTCTGTCCCCCTCTCACTGTCCCCCTCTCTCTCTGTCCCCCCTCTCTCTCTATCCTCCTCTCTCTCTGTCCACCCCTCTCTCTCTGTCCCCCTCTCTCTCTGTCCCCCTCTCTCTCTCTGTCCCCCTCTCACTGTCCCCCTCTCTCTCTGACCCCCTCTCTCTCTGTCACCCTCTCACTGTCCCCCTCTCTCACTGTCCCCCTCTCTCTCTGTCCCCCTCTCTCTCTGTCCCCCTCTCACTGTCCCCCTGTCTCTCTGTCCCCCTCTCTCTCTGTCCCCCTCTCTCTCTGTCCCCCTCTCACTGTCCCCCTCTCTCTCTGTCCCCCCCTCTCTCTCTGTCCTCCTCTCTCTCTCTGTCCCCCTCTCTCTCTCTGTCCCCCTCTCTCTCTCATTCCCCCCTCTCTCTCTCTGTCCCCCTCTCACTGTCCCCGTCTCTCTCCATCCCCCTCTATCTCTCTGTCCTCCTCTCTCTCTCTGTCCCCCCCTCTCTCTGCCCACCCTCTCCCTCTCTGTCCCCCTCTCACTGTCCCCCTCTCTCTCTGTCCCCCCTCTCTCTCTATCCTCCTCTCTCTCTGTCCACCCCTCTCTCTCTGTCCCCCTCTCTCTCTGTCCCCCTCTCACTGTCCCCCTCTCTCTCTGTCCCCCTCTCACTGTCCCCCTCTCTCTCTGTCCCCCTCTCACTGTCCCCCTCTCTCTCTGTCCCCCTCTCTCTCTGTCCCCTCTCTCTCTTTCCCCTCTCTCTCTCTCTGTCCCCCTCTCACTGTCCCCCTCTCTCTCTGTCCCCCTCTCTCTCTATCCTCCTCTCTCTCTGTCCCGCCCTCTCTCTCTGTCCCCCTCTCTCTCTGTCCCCCTCTCTCTCTGTCCCCCCCACTCTCTCTCTGTCCCCCTCCCTGTGTCCCCCCTCTCTCTGTCCCCCCTCTCTCTCTGTCCCCCTCTCTCTCTTTCCCCCTCTCTCTCTGTCCCCCTCTCTCTGTCTCCCCTTCTCTCTGTCTCCCCCTCTCTCTGTCCCCATCTCTCTCTGTCCCCCTCTCTCTCTGTCCCCCTCTCTCACTGTCCCCCTCTCTCTCTGTCCCCCTCTCTCTGTCCCCCTCTCTCTCTGTCCCCCTCTCTCTGTCCCCCTCTCTCTGTCCCCCTCTCTCTCTGTCCCCCCTCTCTCTGTCCCTCTCTCTCTCTGTCCCCCTCTCTCTGTCCCCCTCTCTCTCTGTCCCCCTCTCTCTCTCTGTCCCCCTCTCTCTCTTTCACCCTCTCTCTCTGTCCCCCTCTCTCTCTGTCCCCCTCTCTCTCTCTGTCCCCCTCTCTCTCTTTCACCCCCTCTCTCTGTCCCCCTCTCTCTCTGTCCCCCTCTCTCTCTCTGTCCCCCTCTCTCTCTTTCACCCCCTCTCTCTGTCCCCCCCTCTCTCTGTCCCCCTCTCTCTCTGTCCCTGTCTCTCTGTCCCCCTCTCTCTCTGTCCCCCTCTCTCTCTGTCACTCTCTCTCTCTGTCCCCCTCTCTCTCTGTCCCCCCATCTCTCTGTCCCCCCTCTCTCTGTCCCCCCCTCTCTCTCTGTCCCCCTCTCTCTCTGTCCCCCTCTCTCTCTGTCCCTCTCTCTCTGTCCCCCTCTCTCTCTGTCCCCCCCTCTCTCTGTCCCCCTCTCTCTCTGTCCCCCTCTCTCACTCTCCCCCTCTCTCTCTGTCCCTCTCTCTCTGTCCCTTCTCTCTCTCTGTCCCCCTCTCTCACTGTCCCCCCCTCTCTCTGTCCCCCTCTCACTGTCCCCCTCTCTCTCTGTCCCCCCTCTCTCTATCCTCCTCTCTCTCTGTCCACCCCTCTCTCTGTCCCTCTCTCTCTCTGTCCCTCTCTCTCTGTCCCCCACTCTCTCTGTCCCCCTCTCTCTCTCTGTCCCCCTCTCTCACTGTCCCCCTCCCTCTCTGTCCCCCTCTCACTGTCCCCCTCTCTCTCTGTCCCCCTCGCTCTCTGTCCCCCTCTCACTGTCCCCCCCTCTCTCTCTGTCCCCCCTCTCTCTCTATCCTCCTCTCTCTCTGTCCACCCCTCTCTCTCTGTCCCCCCCTCTCTCTGTCCCCCTCTCTCTCTGTCCCCCTCTCTCACTCTCCCCCTCTCTCTCTGTCCCTCTCTCACTGTCCCCCCCTCTCTCTGTCCCCCCTCTCACTGTCCCCCTCTCTCTCTGTCCCCTCTCTCTCTATCCTCCTCTCTCTCTGTCCACCCCTCTCTCTCTGTCCCCCACTCTCTCTGTCCCCCTCTCTCTCTCTGTCCCCCTCTCTCACTGTCCCCCTCCCTCTCTGTCCCCCTCTCACTGTCCCCCTCTCTCTCTGTCCCCCCTCTCTCTCTATCCTCCTCTCTCTCTGTCCACCCCTCTCTCTCTGACCCCCTCTCTCTCTGTCCCCCTCTCACTGTCCCCCTCTCTCTCTGTCCCCCTCTCACTGTCCCCCTCTCTCTCTGTCCCCCTCTCACTGTCCCCCTCTCTCTCTGTCCCCCTCTCTCTCTGTCCCCTCTCTCTCTTTCCCCTCTCTCTCTCTCTGTCCCCCTCTCACTGTCCCCCTCTCTCTCTGTCCCCTCTCTCTCTGTCCCTCTCTCTCTCTCTGTCCCACTCTCTCTCTGTCCCCCCTCTCTGTCCCCCTCGCTCTGCGTTCCCGTCTCTCTGTCCCCCTCTCTATATCTCCCTCTCTCACCATTCCCCTCTCTGTGTCCCCCCTCTCTGTCCCCCCTCTCTGTGTACCCCCTCTCTGTGTACCCCCCTCTCTGTGTCCCCGCTCTCTGTGCCCCCCCTCTCTGTGTACCCCCTCTCTATGTACCCCCTCTCTGTGTACCCCCTCTCTGTGTATCCCCTCTCTGTGTCCCCCCTCTCTGTGGACCCCCTCTCTGTGTACCCCCTCTCTGTGTATCCCCTCTCTGTGTACCCCCCTCTCTATGTACCCCCTCTCTGTGTCCCCCCTCCCTGTGTCCCCCCTCTCTGTGTACCCCCCTCTCTGTGTACCCCCTCTCTGTGTACCCCCCTCTCTGTGTACCCCCTCTCTGTGTACCCCCTCTCTGTGTACCCACTCTCTGTGTCCCCCCTCTCTGTGTACCCCCTCCCTGTGTCCCCCATCTCTGTGTCCCCCCTCTCTGTGTACCCCCTCTCTCTGTGTACCCCCCTCTCTGTGTACCCCCTCCCTGTGTCCCCCATCTCTGTGTCCCCCCTCTCTGTGTACCCCCTCTCTCTGTGTACCCCCCTCTCTGTGTACGCCCTCTCTGTGTACCCCCTCTCTGTGTACCCCCCTCTCTGTGTACCCCCTCTCTCTGCCAGCCTCTCTCTCCGTTCCTCTCTGCCCCCTCTCTCTGTCCCCCTCTCCGTCACTCACTCTCTGTCCCCCCCTCTCTCTGTCTCCCCTCTCTCTGTCCCCCCTCTCTTTGTCTGCCTCTCTCTGTCCCTCCTCACTCTCTGTTCCCCACTCTTTTTCGCCCCTCTCTTTCCCACTCTCTCTGTCCCCCTCTCTCTCCGTTCACTTCTCTCTGTCCCCCCCCTCTGTCCCCCATCTCTCTGTCTCCCCCCTCCCCGTTCCCCTCTCTCTGTCCCCCCTCCCTCTCCATTCCCATCTCTCTGTCCCCCCTCTCTCTGTCCCCCTCTCTCTCTGTCCCCCTCTCTCTCTCTGTCCCCCTCTCTCTCTATCCTCCTCTCTCTCTGTCCCCCCTCCCTCTCCATTCCCATCTCTCTGTCCCCCCTCTCTCTGTCCCCCTCTCTCTCTGTCCCCCTCTCTCTCTCTGTCCCCCTCTCTCTCTGTCCCCCCCCTCTCTCTCTGTCCGCCTCTCACTGTCCCCGTCTCTCTCCATCCCCTCTATCTCTCTGTCCTCCTCTCCCTCTCTGCCCCCCTCTCTCTGTCCACCCTCTCCCTCTCTGTCCCCCTCTCACTGTCCCCCTCTCACTGTCCCCCTCTCTCTCTCTGTCCCCCCTCTCTCTCTCTGTCCCCCCCGCTCTCTCTCTGTCCCTCTCTCTCTCTGTCCCCCCCTCTCTCTGTTCACCCTCTCTCTCTCTGTCCCCCTCTCACTGTCCCCTCTCTCTCTGTCCCCCCTCTCTCTCTATCCTCCTCTCTCACTGTCCCCCCCTCTCTCTCTGTCCCCCTCTCTCTCTGTCCCCCTCTCACTGTCCCTCTCTCTCTGTCCCACTCTCTCTCACTGTCCCCCTCTCTCTCTGTCCCCCCTCTCTCTCTGTCCCCCTCTCTCTCTGTCCCCCCTCTCTTCTCTGTCCCCCTCTCACTGTCCCCCTCTCTCTCTGTCCCCCTCTCACTGTCCCCCTCTCTCTCTGTCCCCCTCTCACTGTCCCCCTCTCTCTCTGTCCCCCTCTCACTGTCCCCCTGTCTCTCTGTCCCCCTCTCTATCTGTCCCCCTCTCTCTCTGTCCCCATCTCTCTCTCTATCCTCCTCTCTCTCTCTGTCCCCCCTCTCTCTCTCTCCCCCCTCTCTCTCTGTCCCCCCTCTCTCTGTCCCCCCTCTCTCTCTGTCCCCCTCTCACTGTCCCCCTCTCTCTCTGTCCCCCCTCTCTCTCTGTCCCCTCTCTCTGTTCCCCCCTCTCTCTCTGTCCCCCTCTCTCTCTGTCCCCCCCCTCTCTCTCTGTCCCTCTCTCTCTCTGTGTCCCACTCTCTCTCTGTCCCCCTCTCTCACTGTCCCCCTCTCTCTCTCTGTCCCCCTCTCTCTCTGTCCCCCTCTCTCTCTGTCCCCCCTCTCTCTCTGTCCCCTCTCTCTCTGTCCCCCTCCCCTCTGTCCCCTCTCTCTGTCCCCCTCCCCTCTGTCCCCTCTCTCTGTCCCCCCTCTCTCTCTGTCCCCTCTCTCTCTGTCCCCCCTCTCTCTCAGTCCCCCTCGCCTCTGTCCCCTCTCTCTGTCCCCCTCCCCTCTGTCCCCTCTCTCTGTCCCCCCTCTCTCTCTGTCCCCTCTCTCTCTGTCCCCCCTCTCTCTCTGTCCCCCCTCTCTCTCTGTCCCCCCTCTCTCTCTGTCCCCCTCTCTCTCTGTCCCCTCGCTCTGTCCCCCCTCGCTCTCTGTTTCCCACTCTCTTCACGCCCTCTCCCACTCTCTCTGCACCCCTCTCTCTCCGTTCACTTCTCTCTGTCCCCCTCCCCTCTGTCCCCCATCTCTGTCGCCACCCTCTCTGCCCCCTGTCCCCATCTCTCTGTCCCCCCTCTCTGTCCCCCTCGCTCTGCGTTCCCGTCTCTCTGTCCCCCTCTCTATATCTCCCTCTCTCACCATTCCCCTCTCTGTGTCCCCCCTCTCTGTCCCCCCTCTCTGTCCCCCCTCTCTGTGTACCCCCTCTCTGTGTACCCCCCTCTCTGTGTACCCCCCTCTCTGTGTCCCCGCTCTCTGTGCCCCCCCCTCTGTGTACCCCCTCTCTGTGCCCCCCCTCTCTGTGTCCCCCCTCTCTGTGTACCCCCTCTCTCTGTGTCCCCCCTCTCTGTGTACCCCCCTCTCTGTGTACTCCCTCTCTGTGTCCCCCCTCTCTGTGTACCCCCTCTCTGTGTATCCCCTCTCTGTGTACCCCCCTCTCTGTGTACTCCCTCTCTGTGTCCCCCCTCTCTGTGGACCCCCTCTCTGTGTACCCCCTCTCTGTGTATCCCCTCTCTGTGTACCCCCCTCTCTATGTACCCCCCTCCCTGTGTCCCCCCTCTCTGTGTACCCCCCTCTCTGTGTACCCCCTCTCTGTGTACCCCCCTCTCTGTGTACCCCCTCTCTGTGTACCCCCTCTCTGTGTACCCCCTCTCTGTGTCCCCCCTCTCTGTGTACCCCCTCCCTGTGTCCCCCATCTCTGTGTCCCACCTCTCTGTGTACCCCCCTCTCTGTGTACCCCCTCCCTGTGTCCCCCATCTCTGTGTCCCCCCTCTCTGTGTACCCCCTCTCTCTGTGTACCCCCCTCTCTGTGTACGCCCTCTCTGTGTACCCCCTCTCTGTGCCCCCCCCTCTGTGTACCCCCTCTCTGTGCCCCCCTCTCTGTGCCCCCCCCCTGTGTACCCCCTCTCTGTGCCCCCCTCTCTGTGCCCCCCCCTCTGTGTACCCCCTCTCTGTGCCCCCCTCTCTGTGTACCCCACTCTCTGTGTACCCCCTCTCTGTGTCCCCCTTCCTGTGTCCCCCCTCTCTGTGTCCCCCCTCTCTGTGTCCCCCCTCTCTATGTACCCCCTCTCTGTGTACCCCCCCTCTGTGTACCCCCCTCTCTGTGTACCCCCTCTCTGTGTCACCCCCCTCTGTGTACACCCCTCTCTGTGTACCCCCTCTCTGTGTATCCCCCTCTCTGTGTCCCCCCTCTCTGTGTACCCCCCTCTCTGTGTACCTCCCGCTCTGTGTCCCCCCTCTCTGTGTACCCCCTCCCGGTGTCCCCCCTCTCTGTGTCCCCACTCTCTGTGTCCCCCCTCTCTGTCCCCCCTCTCTGTGTACCCCCTCTCTGTGTATCCCCCTCTCTGTGTCCCCCCTCTCTGTGTACCCCCCTCTCTGTGTACCCCCCTCTCTGTGTCCCCCCTCTCTGTGTACCCCCTCCCTGTGTCCCCCCTCTCTGTGTCCCCACTCTCTGTGTCCCCCCTCTCTGTCCCCCCTCTCTGTGTACCCCCTCTCTGTGTACCCCCCTCTCTGTGTCCCCCCTCTCTGTGTCCCCCCTCTCTGTGTACCCCCTCTCTGTGTCCCTCCTCTCTGTGTACCCCCTCTCTGTGTCCACCCTCTCTGTGTACCCCCTCTCTATGTACCCCACTCTCTGTGTACCCCCCTCTCTGTGTACCCCCCTCTCTGTGTCACCCCCTCTCTGTGTACCCCCTCTCTGTGTCCCCCTCCCTGTGTCCCCCCTCTCTGTGTACCCTCTCTCTGTGTCCCCTCTCTCTGTGTACCCCCTCTCTGTGTATCCCCTCTCTGTGTACCCCCTCTCTGTGTACCCCCTCTCTGTGTCCCCCCTCTCTGTGTACCCCCTCTCTGTGTACCCCCTCTCTGTGTACCCCCCTCTCTGTGTCCCCCCTCCCTGTGTACCCCCTCTCTGTGTCCCCCCTCACTGTGTACCCCCTCTCTGTGTACCCCCTCTCTGTGTACCCCACTCTCGGTGTCCCCACTCTCTGTGTCCCCCCTCGCTGTGTACCCCCCTCTCTGTGTACCCCCTCTCTGTGTCCCCCCTCTCTGTGTACACCCTCCATGTGTACCCCCCTCTCTGTGTACCACCCTCTCTGTACCCCCTCTCTGTGTATCCCCTCTCTGTGTACCCCCCTCTCTGTGTACCCCCTCTCCGTGTATCCCCTCTCTGTGTACTCCCCTCTCTGTGTACCCCCCTCTCTGTGTACCCCCCTCTCTGTGTACCCCCTCTCTGTGTACCCCACTCTCGGTGTCCCCACTCTCTGTGTCCCCCCTCGCTGTGTACCCCCCTCTCTGTGTCCCCCCTCTCTGTGGCCCCCCTCTCTGTGTACCCCCTCTCTGTGTCACCCCTCTCTGTGTACCCCCTCTCTGTGTCCCCCCTCTCTGTGTACCCCCTCTCTGTGTACCCCCCTCTCTGTGTCCCCCCTCTCTGTGTCCCCCCTCTCTGTGTACCCCCACTCTGTGTACCCCCTCTCTGTGTATCCCCTCTCTGTGTACCCGCTCTCTGTGTACCCCCCTCTCTGTGTCCCCCCTCTCTGTGTCCCCCCTCTCTGTGTACCCCCGCTCTGTGTCCCCCCTCTCTGTGTACCCCCTCTCTGTGTACCCCCTTCTCTGTGTACCCCCTCTCTGTGTACCCCCCTCTCTGTGTACGCCCCTCTCTGTGTACCCCCTCTCTGTGTACCCCCTCTCTGTGTACCCCCCTCTCTGTGTACCCCCTCTCTGTGTACCCCCTCTCTATGTACCCCACTCTCTGTGTACCCCCTCTCTGTGTACCCCCTCTCTGTGTACACCCTCTCTGTGTATCCCCTCTCTGTGTCCCCCCTCTCTGTGTCCCCCTCTCTGTGTACCCCCTCTCTGTGTACCCCCTCTCTGTGTACCCCTCTCTGTGTATCCCCTCTCTGTGTCCCCCCTCTCTGTGTACCCCCTCTCTGTGTACCCCCCCTCTCTGTCCCCCCGTCTCTCCGTTCCCCTCTCTCTGTTTCCCCCTTTCTATCCCCCCCTCTGTCCCCCATCCCGCCTCCCTCTGTCACTCCTTCTGTCCCGCTCTCTGTGTCCCCCCTCTCTGTGTACCCCTCTCTGTGTACCCCCTCTCTGTGTACCCCCTCCCTGTGTCCCCCATCTCTGTGTACCCCCTCTCTGTGTACCCCCTCTCTGTATCCCCTCTCTGTGTCCCCTCTCTCTGTGTACCCCCTCTCTGTGTACCCCCTCTCTGTGTACCCCCTCTCTGTTTCACCCCCTCTCTGTGTACCCCCTCCCTCTGTACCCCTTCTCTGTGACCCCCCTCTCTGTGTACCCCCTCTCTGTGTCACCCCCTCTCTGTGTACACCCATCTCTGTGTACCCCCTCTCTGTGTATCCCCTCTCTGTGTCCCCGCTCTCTGTGTACCCCCTCTCTGTGTACCCCCTCTCTGTGTCCCCCCTCTCTGTGTACCCCCTCTCTGTGTACCCCCCCTCTCTGTCCCCCCGTCTGTCCGTTCCCCTCTCTCTGTTTCCCCCTTTCTATCCCCCCCTCTCTGTCCCCCATCCCGCCACCCTCTGTCACTCCTTCTGTCCCCTCTCTGTGTCCCCCCTCTCTGTGTACCCCCTCTCCTTGTACCCCCTCTCTGTGTACCCCCTCCCTGTGAACCCCCTCTCTGCCTCTCTGTGTACCCCCTCTCTCTGTGTACCCCCCTCTCTGTGTACCCCCTCTCTCATGGTCCCCCTCACTCTCTGTCCCCCCTCTCTCTCTGTCTCCCCTCTCTCTGCCCCCTCTCTCTTTGTCTGCCTCTCTCTCTGTCCCTCCTCACTCTCTGTTCCCCACTCACTTTCCCCCCTCTCTTTCCCACTCTCTCTGTCTCCCCCCTCCCCGTTCCCCTCTCTCTGTCCCCCCTCCCTCTCCATTCCCCTCTCTTTATCCGCCTCTCTCTCTCCGTTCACTTCTCTCTGTCCCCCCCTCTGTCCCCCCATTTCTGTCGCCTCCCTGTCCCCCTCTCTCTGCCCCTCCTCTCTCTGTCCCCCCTCTCTCTGTCCCCCTCTCACTGTCCCCCTCTCTCTCTGTCCCCCCTCTCTCTATCCTCCTCTCTCTCTGTCCACCCCTCTCTCTGTCCCTCTCTCTCTCTGTCCCTCTCTCTCTGTCCCCCACTCTCTCTGTCCCCCTCTCTCTCTCTGTCCCCCTCTCTCACTGTCCCCCTCCCTCTCTGTCCCCCTCTCACTGTCCCCCTCTCTCTCTGTCCCCCTCGCTCTCTGTCCCCCTCTCACTGTCCCCCCCTCTCTCTCTGTCCCCCCTCTCTCTCTATCCTCCTCTCTCTCTGTCCACCCCTCTCTCTCTGTCCCCCCCTCTCTCTGTCCCCCTCTCTCTCTGTCCCTCTCTCACTGTCCCCCCCTCTCTCTGTCCCCCCTCTCACTGTCCCCCTCTCTCTCTGTCCCCTCTCTCTCTATCCTCCTCTCTCTCTGTCCACCCCTCTCTCTCTGTCCCCCACTCTCTCTGTCCCCCTCTCTCTCTCTGTCCCCCTCTCTCACTGTCCCCCTCCCTCTCTGTCCCCCTCTCACTGTCCCCCTCCCTCTCTGTCCCCCTCTCACTGTCCCCCTCTCTCACTGTCCCCCTCCCTCTCTGTCCCCCTCTCACTGTCCCCCTCTCTCTCTGTCCCCCCTCTCTCTCT
This sequence comes from Chiloscyllium plagiosum, assembly GCF_037043375.1. NCBI lineage: Eukaryota > Metazoa > Chordata > Chondrichthyes > Orectolobiformes > Hemiscylliidae > Chiloscyllium > Chiloscyllium plagiosum. Next base: position 52,724,112 of record NW_028270186.1, on the reverse strand, counting down.
GTCCCCCCTCTCTCTCTATCCTCCTCTCTCTCTGTCCCCCCCCTCTCTCTCTGTCCCCCTCTGTCTCTGACCCCCTCTCTCTCTGTCCCCTCTCTCTCTGTCCCCCCTCTCTCTGTCCCCCTCTCTCTCTGTCCCCCTCTCACTGTCCCCCTGTCTCTCTGTCCCCTCTCTCTCTCTGTCCCCCTCTCACTGTCCCCCTCTCTCTCTGTCCCCCCCTCTCTCTCTGTCCTCCTCTCTCTCTCTGCCCCCCTCTCTCTCTGTCCCCCCCTCTCTCTCTCTGTCACCCTCTCTCTCTCTGTCCCCCCCTCTCTCTGTCCCCCTCTCTCTCTGTCCCTCTCTCTCTGTCCCCCCCTCTCTCTCTGTCCTCCTCTCTCTCTCTGTCCCCCTCTCTCTCTGCCCCCCTCTCTCTCTGTCCCCCCCTCTCTCTCTGTCCCCCCTCTCTCTCTCTGTCCCCCCTCTCTCTGTCCCCCTATCTCTCTGTCCTCCTCTCTCTCTCTCTGTCCCCCCCTCTCTCTGTCCACCCTCTCCCTCTCTGTCCCCCTCTCACTGTCCCCCTCTCTCTCTGTCTCCCCCTCTCTCTCTATCCTCCTCTCTCTGTCCACCCCTCTCTCTCTGTCCCCCTCTCTCTCTGTCCCCCCTCACTCTCTCTGTCCCCCTCTCACTGTCCCCCTCTCCCTCTGTCCCCCTCTCTCTCTGTCCCCCTCTCACTGTCCCCCTGTCTCTCTGTCCCCCTCTCTCTCTGTCTCCCTCTCTCTCTGTCCCCCTCTCACTGTCCCCCTCTCTCTCTGTCCCCCTCTCTCTCTGTCCCCCTCTCACTGTCCCCCTCTCTCTCTGTCCCCCTCTCTCTCTCTATCCTCCTCTCTCTCTATCCCCCTCTCTCTCTCTTTCCCCCCTCTCTCTCTCTGTCCCCCTCTCACTGTCCCCCTCTCACTGTCCCCCTCTCCCTCTGTCCCCCTCTCACTGTCCCCCTCTCTCTCTGTCCCCCTCTCTCTCTCTATCCTCCTCTCTCTCTCTACCCCCCTCTCTCTCTCTTTCCCCTCTCTCTCTCTCTGTCCCCCTCTCACTGTCCCCCTCTCTCTCTGTCCCCCTCTCTCTCTGTCCCCCTCCCTCTCTCTGTCCCCCTCTCTCTGTCCCCCTCTCTCTCTGTCCCCCTCTCTCTCTGTCCCCCTCTCTCTCTCTCTGTCCCCCTCTCTCTCTGTTCCCCCCTCTCTCTCTCTGTCCCCCTCTCTCTCTGTCCCCCCCCCCCTCTCTCTCTGTTCCCCCCTCTCTCTTGTCCCCCTCTCACTGTCCCCCTCTCTCTCTGTCCCCCTCTTTCTCTATCCTCCTCTCTCTCTGTCCAGCCCTCCCTCTCTGTCCCCCTCTCTCTCTGTCCCCCTCTCTCTCTCTGTCCCCCTCTCTCTCTGTCCCCCCCCCTCTCTCTCTGTCCCCCTCTCTCTCTGTGCCCCCTCTTTCTCTGTCCCCCTCGCACTGTCCCCCTCTCTCTCTGTCCCCCTCTCTCTCTGTCCCCCCCACTCTCTCTCTGTCCCCCTCTCTGTGTCCCCCCTCTCTCTGTCCCCCCTCTCTCTCTGTCCCCCTCTCACTGTCCCCCTCTCTCACTGTCCCCCTCTCTCTGTCTCCCCCTCTCTCTGTCTCCCCCTCTCTCTGTCCCCCTCTCTCTCTCTGTCCCCCCTCTCTCACTGTCCCCCTCTCTCTCTGTTCCCCTCTCACTGCCCCCCTCTCTCTCTGTCCCCCTCTCTCTGTCCCCCTCTCTCTGTCCCCCCCTCTCTCTGTCCCCCGCTCTCTCTGTCCCCCTCTCTCTCTCTCTGTCCCCCCTCTCTCTGTCCCCCTCTCTCACTGTCCCCCTCTCTCTCTGTCCCCCCTCTCTCTGTCCCCCACTCTCTCTGTCCCCCTCTCTCTGTCCCCTCTCTCTGACCCCCTCTCTCTCTGTCCCCCTCTCTCTCTGTCCCCCTCTCTGTGTCCCCCCTCTCTCTGTCCCCCACTCTCTCTGTCCCCCTCTCTCTGTCCCCTCTCTCTGACCCCCTCTCTCTCTGTCCCCCTCTCTCTCTGACCCCCTCTCTCTCTGTCCCCCCTCTCACTGTCCCCTCCTCTCTCTGTCCCCCTCCCCTCTGTCCCCTCTCTCTGACCCCCTCTCTCTCTGTCCCCTCTCTCTCTGTCCCCCTCCCCTCTGTCCCCTCTCTCTGACCCCCTCTCTCTCTGTCCCCCTCTCTCTCTGTCCCCCTCTCTGTGTCCCCCCTCTCTCTGTCCCCCACTCTCTCTGTCCCCCTCTCTCTGTCCCCTCTCTCTGACCCCCTCTCTCACTGTCCCCCTCTCTCTCTGTCCCCCCCTCTCTCTGTCCCCTCTCTCTGACCCCCTCTCTCTCTGTCCCCCCTCTCACTGTCCCCTCCTCTCTCTGTCCCCCTCCCCTCTGTCCCCTCTCTCTGACCCCCTCTCTCTCTGTCCCCTCTCTCTCTGTCCCCCTCCCCTCTGTCCCCTCTCTCTGTCCCCCCTCTCTCTCTGTCCCCCCTCTCTCTCTGTCCCCCTCCCCTCTGTCCCCTCTCTCTGTCCCCCCTCGCTCTCTGTTTCCCACTCTCTTCACGCCCTCTCCCACTCTCTCTGCACCCCTCTCTCTCCGTTCACTTCTCTCTGTCCCCCTCCCCTCTGTCCCCCATCTCTGTCGCCACCCTCTCTGCCCCCTGTCCCCATCTCTCTGTCCCCCCTCTCTGTCCCCCTCGCTCTGCGTTCCCGTCTCTCTGTCCCCCTCTCTATATCTCCCTCTCTCACCATTCCCCTCTCTGTGTCCCCCCTCTCTGTCCCCCCTCTCTGTCCCCCCTCTCTGTGTACCCCCTCTCTGTGTACCCCCCTCTCTGTGTCCCCGCTCTCTGTGCCCCCCCTCTCTGTGTACCCCCCTCTCTGTGTCCCCGCTCTCTGTGCCCCCCCCTCTGTGTACCCCCTCTCTGTGCCCCCCCTCTCTGTGTCCCCCCTCTCTGTGTCCCCCCTCTCTGTGTCCCCCCTCTCTGTGTACCCCCTCTCTATGTACCCCCTCTCTGTGTACCCCCTCTCTGTGTATCCCCTCTCTGTGTCCCCCCTCTCTGTGGACCCCCTCTCTGTGTACCCCCTCTCTGTGTATCCCCTCTCTGTGTACCCCCCTCTCTATGTACCCCCTCTCTGTGTCCCCCCTCCCTGTGTCCCCCCTCTCTGTGTACCCCCCTCTCTGTGTACCCCCTCTCTGTGTACCCCCCTCTCTGTGTACCCCCTCTCTGTGTACCCCCTCTCTGTGTACCCACTCTCTGTGTCCCCCCTCTCTGTGTACCCCCTCCCTGTGTCCCCCATCTCTGTGTCCCCCCTCTCTGTGTACCCCCTCTCTCTGTGTACCCCCCTCTCTGTGTACCCCCTCCCTGTGTCCCCCATCTCTGTGTCCCCCCTCTCTGTGTACCCCCTCTCTCTGTGTACCCCCCTCTCTGTGTACGCCCTCTCTGTGTACCCCCTCTCTGTGTACCCCCCTCTCTGTGTACCCCCTCTCTCTGCCAGCCTCTCTCTCCGTTCCTCTCTGCCCCCTCTCTCTGTCCCCCTCTCCGTCACTCACTCTCTGTCCCCCCCTCTCTCTGTCTCCCCTCTCTCTGTCCCCCCTCTCTTTGTCTGCCTCTCTCTGTCCCTCCTCACTCTCTGTTCCCCACTCTTTTTCGCCCCTCTCTTTCCCACTCTCTCTGTCCCCCTCTCTCTCCGTTCACTTCTCTCTGTCCCCCCCCCTCTGTCCCCCCATCTCTCTGTCTCCCCCCTCCCCGTTCCCCTCTCTCTGTCCCCCCTCCCTCTCCATTCCCATCTCTCTGTCCCCCCTCTCTCTGTCCCCCTCTCTCTCTGTCCCCCTCTCTCTCTCTGTCCCCCTCTCTCTCTATCCTCCTCTCTCTCTGTCCCCCCTCCCTCTCCATTCCCATCTCTCTGTCCCCCCTCTCTCTGTCCCCCTCTCTCTCTGTCCCCCTCTCTCTCTCTGTCCCCCTCTCTCTCTGTCCCCCCCCCTCTCTCTCTGTCCGCCTCTCACTGTCCCCGTCTCTCTCCATCCCCTCTATCTCTCTGTCCTCCTCTCCCTCTCTGCCCCCCTCTCTCTGTCCACCCTCTCCCTCTCTGTCCCCCTCTCACTGTCCCCCTCTCACTGTCCCCCCTCTCTCTCTCTGTCCCCCCTCTCTCTCTCTGTCCCCCCCGCTCTCTCTCTGTCCCTCTCACTCTCTGTCCCCCCCTCTCTCTGTTCACCCTCTCTCTCTCTGTCCCCCTCTCACTGTCCCCCTCTCACTGTCCCCCTCTCTCTCTCTGTCCCCCCTCTCTCTCTCTGTCCCCCCTCTCTCTCTCTGTCCCCCTCTCTCTCTGTCCCCCTCTCACTGTCCCTCTCTCTCTGTCCCACTCTCTCTCACTGTCCCCCTCTCTCTCTGTCCCCCCTCTCTCTCTGTCCCCCTCTCTCTGTCCCCCCTCTCTCTCTGTCCCCCTCTCACTGTCCCCCTCTCTCTCTGTCCCCCCTCTCTCTCTGTCCCCCTCTCTCTCTGTACCCCCCTCTCTCTCTGTCCCCCTCTCTCTCTGTCCCCCTCTCACTGTCCCCCTCTCTCTCTGTCCCTCTCTCTCTCTGTCCCACTCTCTCTCTGTCCCCCCTCTCTCTCTGTCCCCCTCCCCTCTGTCCCCTCTCTCTGTCCCCCTCCCCTCTGTCCCTCTCTCTCTGTCCCCTCTCTCTCTGTCCCCCCTCTCTCTCAGTCCCCCTCGCCTCTGTCCCCTCTCTCTGTCCCCCTCCCCTCTGTCCCCTCTCTCTGTCCCCCCTCTCTCTCTGTCCCCTCTCTCTCTGTCCCCCTCTCTCTCTGTCCCCCCTCTCTCTCTGTCCCCCTCCCCCTCTGTCCCCTCTCTCTGTCCCCCTCCCCTCTGTCCCTCTCTCTCTGTCCCCTCTCTCTCTGTCCCCCCTCTCTCTCAGTCCCCCTCGCCTCTGTCCCCTCTCTCTGTCCCCCTCCCCTCTGTCCCCTCTCTCTGTCCCCCCTCTCTCTCTGTCCCCCTCCCCTCTGTCCCCTCTCTCTGTCCCCCTCCCCTCTGTCCCTCTCTCTCTGTCCCCTCTCTCTCTGTCCCCCATCTCTCTCAGTCCCCCTCGCCTCTGTCCCCTCTCTCTGTCCCCCCTCTCTCTCTGTCCCCCTCCCCTCTGTCCCCTCTCTCTGTCCCCCTCCCCTCTGTCCCCTCTCTCTGTCCCCCTCTCTCTGTCCCCTCTCTCTCTGTCCCCTCTCTCTCTGTCCCCCTCGCTCTGTCCCCCCTCGCTCTCTGTTTCCCACTCTCTTCACGCCCTCTCCCACTCTCTCTGCACCCCTCTCTCTCCGTTCACTTCTCTCTGTCCCCCCTCCCCTCTGTCCCCCATCTCTGTCGCCACCCTCTCTGCCCCCTGTCCCCATCTCTCTGTCCCCCCTCTCTGTCCCCCTCGCTCTGCGTTCCCGTCTCTCTGTCCCCCTCTCTATATCTCCCTCTCTCACCATTCCCCTCTCTGTGTCCCCCCTCTCTGTCCCCCCTCTCTGTCCCCCCTCTCTGTGTACCCCCTCTCTGTGCCCCCCCTCTCTGTGTCCCCCCTCTCTGTGTCCCCCTCTCTGTGTCCCCCCCTCTCTGTGTACCCCCCTCTCTGTGTACCCCCCATCTCTGTGTCCCCCGCTCTCTGTGTCCCCCTCTCTGTGTACCCCCTCTCTGTGTACCCCCTCTCTGTGTATCCCCTCTCTGTGTACCCCCCTCCCTGTGTTCCCCCTCTCTGTGTATCCCCTCTCTGTGTACCCCCTCTCTGTGTACCCCCTCTCTGTGTACCCCCTCTCTGTGTATCCCCTCTCTGTGTACCCCCCTCCCTGTGTCCCCCCTCTCTGTGTATCCCCTCTCTGTGTACCCCCTCTCTGTGTACCCCCTCTCTGTGTACCCCCTCTCTGTGTATCCCCTCTCTGTGTCCCCCCTCTCTGTGGACCCCCTCTCTGTGTACCCCCTCTCTGTGTATCCCCTCTCTGTGTACCCCCCTCTCTATGTAACCCCCTCCCTGTGTCCCCCCTCTCTGTGTACCCCCCTCTCTGTGTACCCCCTCTCTGTGTGCCCCCCTCTCTGTGTACCCCCTCTCTGTGTACCCCCTCTCTGTGTACCCCCTCTCTGTGTCCCCCCTCTCTGTGTACCCCCTCCCTGTGTCCCCATCTCTGTGTCCCCCCTCTCTGTGTACCCCCTCTCTCTGTGTACCCCCCTCTCTGTGTACCCCCTCCCTGTGTCCCCCATCTCTGTGTCCCCCCTCTCTGTGTACCCCCTCTCTCTGTGTACCCCACTCTCTGTGTACGCCCTCTCTGTGTACCCCCTCTCTGTGCCCCCCCCCTCTGTGTACCCCCTCTCTGTGCCCCCCTCTCTGTGCCCCCCCTCTGTGTACCCCCTCTCTGTGCCCCCCTCTCTGTGTACCCCACTCTCTGTGTACCCCCTCTCTGTGTCCCCCTCCCTGTGTCCCCCCTCTCTGTGTCCCCCCTCTCTGTGTCCCCCCTCTCTATGTCCCCCCTCTCTGTGTACCCCCTCTCTGTGTCACCCCCCTCTGTGTACACCCCTCTCTGTGTACCCCCTCTCTGTGTATCCCCCTCTCTGTGTCCCCCCTCTCTGTGTACCCCCCTCTCTGTGTACCCCCCGCTCTGTGTCCCCCCTCTCTGTGTACCCCCTCCCTGTGTCCCCCCTCTCTGTGTCCCCACTCTCTGTGTCCCCCCTCTCTGTCCCCCCTCTCTGTGTACCCCCTCTCTGTGTACCCCCCTCTCTGTGTCCCCCTTCTCTGTGTCCCCCCTCTCTGTGTACCCCCTCTCTGTGTCCCTCCTCTCTGTGTACCCCCTCTCTGTGTCCACCCTCTCTGTGTACCCCCTCTCTATGTACCCCACTCTCTGTGTACCCCCCTCTCTGTGTACCCCCCTCTCTGTGTCACCCCCTCTCTGTGTACCCCCTCTCTGTGTCCCCCTCCCTGTGTCCCACCTCTCTGTGTACCCTCTCTCTGTGTCCCCTCTCTCTGTGTACCCCCTCTCTGTGTATCCCCTCTCTGTGTACCCCCTCTCTGTGTACCCCCTCTCTGTGTCCCCCCTCTCTGTGTACCCCCTCTCTGTGTACCCCCCTCTCTGTGTCCCCCCTCCCTGTGTCCCCCCTCTCTGTGTACCCCCTCCCTGTGTCCCCCCTCTCTGTGTACCCCCTCCCTGTGTCCCTCCTCTCTGTGTACCCCCTCTCTGTGTACCCCCCTCTCTGTGTACCCCCTCTCTGTGTACCCCCCTCTCTGTGTCCCCCCTCCCTGTGTCCCCCCTCTCTGTGTCCCCCCTCGCTGTGTACCCCCTCTCTGTGTACCCCCTCTCTGTGTACCCCACTCTCGGTGTCCCCACTCTCTGTGTCCCCCCTCGCTGTGTACCCCCCTCTCTGTGTACCCCCTCTCTGTGTCCCCCCTCTCTGTGTACACCCTCCATGTGTACCCCCCTCTCTGTGTACCACCCTCTCTGTACCCCCTCTCTGTGTATCCCCTCTCTGTGTACCCCCCTCTCTGTGTACCCCCTCTCCGTGTATCCCCTCTCTGTGTACCCCCCTCTCTGTGTACCCCCCTCTCTGTGTACCCCCCTCTCTGTGTACCCCCTCTCTGTGTACCCCCTTCTCTGTGTACCCCCTCTCTGTGTACCCCCCTCTCTTTGTCCCCCCTCTCTGTGTCCCCCCTCTCTGTGTACCCCCTCTCTGTGGCCCCCCTCTCTGTGTACCCCCTCTCTGTGTCACCCCTCTCTGTGTACCCCCTCTCTGTGTCCCCCCTCTCTGTGTACCCCCTCTCTGTGTACCCCCCTCTCTGTGTCCTCCCTCTCTGTGTCCCCCCTCTCTGTGTACCCCCACTCTGTGTACCCCCTCTCTGTGTACCCCCTCTCTGTGTACCCGCTCTCTGTGTACCCCCCTCTCTGTGTCCCCCCTCTCTGTGTCCCCCCTCTCTGTGTACCCCCGCTCTGTGTCCCCCCTCTCTGTGTACCCCCTCTCTGTGTACCCCCTTCTCTCTGTACCCCCTCTCTGTGTACCCCCCTCTCTGTGTACGCCCCTCTCTGTGTACCCCCTCTCTGTGTACCCCCTCTCTGTGTACCCCCCTCTCTGTGTACCCCCTCTCTGTGTACCCCCTCTCTGTGTACCCCCTCTCTATGTACCCCACTCTCTGTGTACCCCCTCTCTGTGTACCCCCTCTCTGTGTACACCCTCTCTGTGTATCCCCTCTCTGTGTCCCCCCTCTCTGTGTCCCCCTCTCTGTGTACCCCCTCTCTGTGTACCCCCTCTCTGTGTACCCCTCTCTGTGTATCCCCTCTCTGTGTCCCCCCTCTCTGTGTACCCCCTCTCTGTGTACCCCCCCTCTCTGTCCCCCCGTCTCTCCGTTCCCCTCTCTCTGTTTCCCCCTTTCTATCCCCCCCTCTCTGTCCCCCATCCCGCCTCCCTCTGTCACTCCTTCTGTCCCGCTCTCTGTGTCCCCCCTCTCTGTGTACCCCTCTCTGTGTACCCCCTCTCTGTGTCCCCCATCTCTGTGTACCCCCTCTCTGTGTACCCCCTCCCTGTGTCCCCCATCTCTGTGTACCCCCTCTCTGTGTACCCCCTCTCTGTATCCCCTCTCTGTGTCCCCTCTCTCTGTGTACCCCCTCTCTGTGTACCCCCTCTCTGTGTACCCCCTCTCTGTTTCACCCCCTCTCTGTGTACCCCCTCCCTCTGTACCCCTTCTCTGTGACCCCCCTCTCTGTGTACCCCCTCTCTGTGTCACCCCCTCTCTGTGTACCCCCATCTCTGTGTACCCCCTCTCTGTGTCCCCCCTCTCTGTGTACCCCCTCTCCTTGTACCCCCTCTCTGTGTACCCCCTCCCTGTGAACCCCCTCTCTGTGTACCCCCTCTCTGTGTACCCCTTCTCTCTGTGTACCCCCCTCTCTGTGTACCCCCTCTCTCATGGTCCCCCTCACTCTCTGTCCCCCCTCTCTCTCTGTCTCCCCTCTCTCTGCCCCCTCTCTCTTTGTCTGCCTCTCTCTCTGTCCCTCCTCACTCTCTGTTCCCCACTCACTTTCCCCCCTCTCTTTCCCACTCTCTCTGTCTCCCCCCTCCCCGTTCCCCTCTCTCTGTCCCCCCTCCCTCTCCATTCCCCTCTCTTTATCCGCCTCTCTCTCTCCGTTCACTTCTCTCTGTCCCCCCCTCTGTCCCCCCATTTCTGTCGCCTCCCTGTCCCCCTCTCTCTGCCCCTCCTCTCTCTGTCCCCCCTCTCTCTGTCCCCCTCTCTCTGTCCCCCTCTCTCTGTCCCCCCTCTCTCTGTCCCCCCCTCTCTCTGTCCCCCCTCTCTCTGTCCCCCTCTCTCTGTCCCCCTCTCTCTGTCCCCCCTCTCTCTGTCCCCCTCTCTCTCTGTCCCCCTCTCTCTCTCTCTGTCCCACTCTCTCTGTCCCCCCTCTCTCTGTCCCCCCTCTCTCTCTGTCCCCCTCTCTCTGTCCCCCTCTCTCTGTCCCCATCTCTCTCTCTGTCTCCTCTCTCTCTGTCCCCCTCTCTCTGTCCCCATCTCTCTCTCTGTCCCCCTCTCACTGTCCCCCTCTCTCTCTGTCCCCATCTCTCTCTCTGTCCCCCCTCTCTCTGTCCCCCTCTCTCTGTCCCCATCTCTCTCTCTGTCCCCTCTCTCTCTGTCCCCATCTCTCTCTCTGTCCCCCATCTCTCTGTCCCCCTCTCTCTCTCTCTGTCCCCCCTCTCTCTGTCCCCCTCTCTCTCTGTCCCCATCTCTCTCTCTGTCCCCCCTCTCTCTGTCCCCCTCTCTCTCTCTGTCCCCATCTCTCTCTCTGTCCCCCCTCTCTCTGTCCCCCCCTCTCTCTCTGTCCCCCCTCTCTCTGTCCCCCTCTCTCTCTCTGTCCCCATCTCTCTCTCTGTCCCCCCTCTCTCTGTCCCCCCCTCTCTCTCTGTCCCCCTCTCTCTCTGTCCCCCTCTCTCTCTGTCCCCCCTCGCTCTGTCCCCCCTCGCTCTCTTGTTCCCACTCTCTTCACGCCCTCTCCCACTCTCTCTGCACCCCTCTCTCTCCGTTCACTTCTCTCTGTCCCGCTCCCCTCTGTCCCCCATCTCTGTCGCCACCCTCTCTGCCCCCCGTCCCCATCTCTCTGTCCCCCCTCTCTGTCCCCCTCGCTCTGCGTTCCCGTCTCTCTGTCCCCCTCTCTATATCTCCCTCTCTCACCATTCCCCTCTCTGTGTCCCCCCTCTCTGTGTACCCCCTCTCTGTGTACCCCCCTCCCTGTGTCCCCTCTCTCTGTGTACCCACTCTCTGTGTACCCCCTCTCTGTGTACCCCCCTCTCTGTGTACCCTCTCTGTGTCCCCTCTCTCTGTGAACCCCCTCTCTGTGTCCCCCCTCTCTGTATCCCCTCTCTGTGTCCCCTCTCTCTGTGTACCCCCTCTCTGTGTACCCCCTCTCTGTGTACCCCCCTCTCTGTGTACCCTCTCTGTGTCCCCTCTCTCTGTGTACCCCCTCTCTGTGTACCCCCTCTCAATGCCCCCCTCTCTGTGTACACCCCTCTCTGTGTCACCCCCTCTCTGTGTACCCCCTCTCTGTGTCACCCCCTCTCTGTGTACCCCCTCTCTGTGTCCCCCCTCTCTGTGTACCCCCTCTCTGTGTACCCCTCTCTGTGTACCCCCTCTCTGTGTCCCCCCTCTCTGTGTCCCCCTCTCTGTGTACCCCCCACCCTTTGTACCCCCTCTCTGTGTACCCCCTCTCAATGCCCCCCTCTCTGTGTACACCCCTCTCTGTGTCACCCCCTCTCTGTGTACCCCTTCCCTTTGTACCCCCTCTCTGTGTACCCCCTCTCTGTGTATCCCCTCTCTGTGTACCCCCTCTCTGTGTGCCCCCTCTCAGTGTCCCCCCTCTCTGTGTACCCCACTCTCTGTGTACCCCCCTCTCTGTGTACCCCCCTCTCTGTGTCCCCCCTCTCTGTGTCCCCCCTCTCAGTGTACCACCCTCTCTATGTACCCCCCTCTCTGTGTACCCCCTCTCTGTGTACCCCCTCTCTGTGTCACCCCCTCTCTGTGTCCCCACTCTCTGTGTACCCCCTCTCTGTGTACCCACCTCTCTGTGTCCCCCTCTCTGTGTGCCCCCTCTCTGTGTACCCCCTCTCTGTGTACCCCACCCTCTGTGTCCCCCCTCTCTGTGTACCCCCCTCTCTATGTACCCCCCTCTCTGTGTACCCCCTCTCTGTGTACCCCCTCTCTGTGTCACCCCCTCTCTGTGTACCCCCTCCCTTTGTACCCCCTCTCTGTGTACCCCCTCTCTGTGTATCCCCTCTCTGTGTACCCCCTCTCTGTGTGCCCCCTCTCAGTGTCCCCCCTCTCTGTGTACCCCACTCTCTGTGTACCCCCCTCTCTGTGTACCCCCCTCTCTGTGTCCCCCCTCTCTGTGTCCCCCCTCTCAGTGTACCACCCTCTCTATGTACCCCCCTCTCTGTGTACCCCCTCTCTGTGTACCCCCTCTCTGTGTCACCCCCTCTCTGTGTCCCCACTCTCTGTGTACCCCCTCTCTGTGTACCCACCTCTCTGTGTCCACCCTCTCTGTGTCCCCCCTCTCAGTGTACACCCTCTCTGTGTATCCCCTCTCTGTGTACCCCCCTCTCTGTGTCCACCCTCTCTGTGTCCCCCCTCTCTGTGTACCCCCTCTCTGTGTATCCCCTCTCTGTGTACCCCCTCTCTGTGTACCCCACTCTCTGTGTACCCCACTCTCTGTGTTCCCCCTCTCTGTGTACCCCCCTCTCTGTGTACCCCCTCTCTGTGTATCCCCTCTCTGTGTCCCCCCTCTCTGTGTACCCCCTCTCTGTGTACCCCCTCTCTGTTTACCCCCTCTCTGTGTACCCCCTCTCTGTGTCCCCCCTCTCTGTGTACCCCCTCTCTGTGTCCCCCCTCTCTGTGTACCCCTCTCTGTGTACCCCTCTCTGTGTACCCCCTCTCTGTGTACCCCCTCTCTGTGTACCCCCCTCTCTGTGTCCCCCCTCCACGTGTACCCCCCTCCCTTTGTACCCCCTCTCTGTGTACCCCCCTCTCTGTGTATCCCCCTCTCTGTGTACCCCCTCTCTGTGTACCCCCCTCTCTGTGTACCCCCTCTCTGTGTACCCCCTCTCTGTGTACCCCCTCTCTGTGTCCCCCTCTCTGTGTTCCCCCTCTCTGTGTACCCCCTCTCTGTGTCCCCCCTCTCTGTGTACCCCCCTCTCTGTGTACCCCCTCTCTGTGTACCCGCCTCTCTGTGTACCCCCTCTCTGTGTACCCCCCTCTCTGTGTCCCCCCGCTCTGTGTACCTTCCTCATTGTGTCCTCCCTCTCTGTGTCCCCCCTCTCTGTGTACCCCCTCCATGTGTACCCCACTCTCTGTGTACCCCCTCTCTGTGTATCCCCTCTCTGTGTACACCCCTCTCTGTGTCCCCCCTCTCTGTGTCCCACCTCTCTGTGTACCCCCTCTCTGTGTCCCCCCTCTCTGTGTATCCCCTCTCTGTGTCCCCTCTCTGTGTCCCACCTCTCTGTGTACCCCCTCTCTGTGTACCCCCTTCTCTGTGTACCCCCTCTCTGTGTACCCCCCTCTCTGTGTCCCCCCTCTCTGTGTATCCCCTCTCTGTGTCCCCCTCTCTGTGTACCCCCTCTCTGTGTATCCCCTCTCTGTGTCCCCCTCTCTGTGTACCCCCTCTCTGTGTACCCCCTCTCTGTGTACCCCCTCTCTGTGTATCCCCTCTCTGTGGACCCCCTCTCTGTGTCCCCCTCTCTGTGTACCCCCTCTCTGTGTACCCCCCTCTCTGTGTCCCCCCGCTCTGTGTATCCCCCTCCCTGTGTCCTCCCTCTCTGTGGCCTCCCTCTCTGTGTACCCCCTCTCTGTGTACCGCCCTCTCTGTGTACCCGCTCTCTGTGTACTCCCTCTCTGTGTCCCCCTCTCTGTGTACCCCCTCTCTGTGTACTCCCTCTCTGTGTACCCCCTCTTGGTGTACCCCCCTCTCTGTGTACCCCCCTCTCTGTGTACCCCCTCTCTGTGTACTCCCTCTCTGTGTACCCCCCTCTCTGTGTACCCCCCTCTCTGTGTCCCCCTCTCTGTGTACTCCCTCTCTGTGTACCCCCTCTCTGTGTACCCCCCTCCCTTTGTACCCCCTCTCTGTGTACCCCCTCTCTGTGTATCCCCTCTCTGTGTACCCCCTCTCTGTGTGCCCCCTCTCAGTGTCGCCCCTCTCTGTGTACCCCCTCTCTGTGTACCCCCCTCTCTGTGTCCCCCCTCTCTGTGTCGCCCCTCTCTGTGTACCACCCTCTCTGTGTACCCCCCTCTCTGTGTACCCCCTCTCTGTGTACCCCCTCTCTGTGTCACCCCCTCTCTGTGTACCCCCCTCTCTGTGTACCCCCTCTCTGTGTCCCCCCTCTCTGTGTACCCCCTCTCTGTGTCCCCCCGCTCTGTGTACCCCCCTCCATGTGTCCTCCCTTTCTGTGTCCCCCCTCTCTGTGTACCCCCTCTCTGTGTACCCCCCTCTCTGTGTACCCCCCTCTCTGTGTCCCCCTCTCTGTGTACTCCCTCTCTGTGTACCCCCTCTTGGTGTACCCCCCTCTCTGTGTACCCCCCTCTCTGTGTACCCCCTCTCTGTGTCCCCCCTCTCTGTGTACCCCCTCTCTGTGTACCCCCCTCTCTGTGTCCTCCCTCTCTGTGTCCCCCCTCTCTGTGTACCCCCTCTCTGTGTACCCCCCTCCCTTTGTACCCCCTCTCTGTGTACCCCCTCTCTGTGTATCCCCTCTCTGTGTACCCCCTCTCTGTGTGCCCCCTCTCAGTGTCGCCCCTCTCTGTGTACCCCCTCTCTGTGTCACCCCCTCTCTGTGTACCCCCCTCTCTGTGTACCCCCCTCTCTGTGTCCCCCCTCTCTGTGTCCCCCCTCTCTGTGTACCACCCTCTCTGTGTACCCCCTCTCTGTGTACCCCCCTCCCTTTGTACCCGCTCTCTGTGTACCCCCTCTCTGTGTGCCCCCTCTCAGTGTCGCCCCTCTCTGTGTACCCCCTCTCTGTGTCACCCCCTCTCTGTGTACCCCCCTCTCTGTGTACCCCCCTCTCTGTGTCCCCCCCTCTCTGTGTCCCCCCTCTCTGTGTACCACCCTCTCTGTGTACCCCCCTCTCTGTGTACCCCCTCTCTGTGTACCCCCTCTCTGTGTCACCCCCTCTCTGTGTACCCCCTCTCTGTGTACCCCCCTCTCTGTGTACCCCCGTGTCTGTGTCCCCCCTCTCTGTGTACCCCCTCTCTGTGTATTCCCTCTCTGTGTCCCCCCTCTCTGTGTCCCCCCTCTCTGTGTACCCCCTCTCTGTTTACCCCCTCTCTGTGTACCCGCTCTCTGTGTTCCCCCTCTCTGTGTACCCCCTCTCTGTGTCCCCCCTCTCTGTGTACCCCTCTCTGTGTACCCCTCTCTGTGTACCCCCTCACTGTGTCCCCCCTCTCTGTGTACCCCCTCCATGTGTACCCCCCTCCCTTTGTACCCCCTCTCTGTGTACCCCCCTCTCTGTGTATCCCCCTCTCTGTGTCCCCCCTCTCTGTGTACCCCCTCCATGTGTACCCTCCTCCCTTTGTACCCCCTCTCTGTGTACCCCCCTCTCTGTGTATCCCCCTCTCTGTGTACCCCCTCTCTGTGTCCCCCCTCTCTGTGTACCCCCTCTCTGTGTACTCCCTCTCTGTGTTCCCCCTCTCTGTGTACCCCCTCTCTGTGTACCCCCTCTCTGTGTCCCCCCTCTCTGTGTACCCCCCTCTCTGTGTACCCCCTCTCTGTGTACCCGCCTCTCTGTGTACCCCCTCTCTGTGTACCCCCCTCTCTGTGTCCCCCCGCTCTGTGTACCTCCCTCATTGTGTCCTCCCTCTCTGTGTCCCCCCTCTCTGTGTACCACCCTCTCTGTGTATCCCCTCTCTGTGTACACCCCTCTCTGTGTCCCCCCTCTCTGTGTATCCCCTCTCTGTGTCCCCCTCTCTGTGTCCCACCTCTCTGTGTACCCCCTCTCTGTGTACCCCCTCTCTGTGTAGCCCCTCTCTGTGTCCCCCTCTCTGTGTACCCCCTCCCTGTGTCCCCCTCTCTGTGTACCCCCCTCTCTGTGTACCCCACTCTCTGTGTACCCCCCTCTCTGTGTAGCCCCTCTCTGTGTCCCCCTCTCTGTGTATCCCCTCTCTGTGTCCCCCTCTCTGTGTACCCCCTCTCTGTGTACCCCCTCTCTGTGTATCCCCTCTCTGTGTCCCCCTCTCTGTGTCCCCCCTCTCTGTGTATCCCCTCTCTGTGTCCCCCCTCTCTGTGTATCCCCTCTCTGTGTCCCCCTCTCTGTGTACCCCTTCTCTGTGTACCCCCTCTCTGTGTATCCCCTCTCTGTGTCCCCCTCTCTGTGTCCCCCCTCTCTGTGTATCCCCTCTCTGTGTCCCCCTCTCTGTGTACCCCCTCTCTGTGTACCCGCCTCCCTGTGTATCCCCTCTCTGTGTACCCCCTCTCTGTGTACCCCCCTCTCTGTGTACCCCCCTCTCTGTGTACCCGCTCTCTGTGTACTCCCTCTCTGTGTCCCCCTCTCTGTGTACCCCCTCTCTGTGTACCCCCCTCTCTGTGTACCCCCCTCTCTGTGTCCCCCTCTCTGTGTACTCCCTCTCTGTGTACCCCCTCTCTGTGTACCCCCCTCTCTGTGTACCCCCCTCTCTGTGTACCCCCTCTCTGTGTCCCCCTCTCTGTGTACCCCCTCTCTGTGTCCCCCCGCTCTGTGTACCCCCCTCTCTGTGTCCTCCCTTTCTGTGTCCCCCCTCTCTGTGTACCCCCTCCATGTGTACCCCCCTCCCTGTGTACCCCCTCTCTGTGTAACCCCCTCTCTGTGTCCTCCCTCTCTGTGTCCCCCCTCTCTGTGTACCCCCTCTCTGTGTACCCCCCTCCCTTTGTACCCCCTCTCTATGTACCCCCTCTCTGTGTATCCCCTCTCTGTGTACCCCCTTCTCTGTGTGCCCCCTCTCAGTGCCCCCCTCTCTGTGTACCCCCTCTCTGTGTCACCCCCTCTCTGTGTACCCCCTCTCTGTGTACCCCCCTCTCTGTGTCCCCCTCTCTGTGTCCCCCCTCTCTGTGTACCACCCTCTCTGTGTACCCCCCTCTCTGTTTACCCCCTCTCTGTGTACCCCCTCTCTGTGTCACCCCCTCTCTGTGTACCCCCCTCTCTGTGTCCCCCCTCTCTGTGTACCCCCTCTCTGTGTACCCCTCTCTGTGTACCCCCCTCTCTGTGTATCCCCCTCTCTGTGTACCCCCTCTCTGTGTACCCCCCTCTCTGTGTACCCCCTCTCTGTGTACCCCCTCTCTGTGTACCCCCTCTCTGTGTCCCCCTCTCTGTGTTCCCCCTCTCTGTGTACCCCCTCTCTGTGTACCCCCTCTCTGTGTACCCCCCTCTCTGTGTACCCCCTCTCTGTGTACCCGCCTCTCTGTGTACCCCCTCTCTGTGTACCCCCCTCTCTGTGTCCCCCCGCTCTGTGTACCTCCCTCATTGTGTCCTCCCTCTCTGTGTCCCCCCTCTCTGTGTACCCCCTCCATGTGTACCCCACTCTCTGTGTACCCCCTCTCTGTGTATCCCCTCTCTGTGTACACCCCTCTCTGTGTCCCCCCTCTCTGTGTCCCACCTCTCTGTGTACCCCCTCTCTGTGTCCCCCCTCTCTGTGTATCCCCTCTCTGTGTCCCCTCTCTGTGTCCCACCTCTCTGTGTACCCCCTCTCTGTGTACCCCCCTCTCTGTGTCCCCCCTCTCTGTGTATCCCCTCTCTGTGTACCCCCTTCTCTGTGTACCCCCTCTCTGTGTACCCCCCTCTCTGTGTCCCCCCTCTCTGTGTATCCCCTCTCTGTGTCCCCCTCTCTGTGTACCCCCTCTCTGTGTATCCCCTCTCTGTGTCCCCCTCTCTGTGTACCCCCTCTCTGTGTACCCCCTCTCTGTGTACCCCCTCTCTGTGTATCCCCTCTCTGTGGACCCCCTCTCTGTGTCCCCCTCTCTGTGTACCCCCTCTCTGTGTACCCCCCTCTCTGTGTCCCCCCGCTCTGTGTATCCCCCTCCCTGTGTCCTCCCTCTCTGTGGCCTCCCTCTCTGTGTACCCCCTCTCTGTGTACCCCCTCTCTGTGTACCCCCCTCTCTGTGTCCCCCCGCTCTCTGTGTACTCCCTCTCTGTGTCCCCCTCTCTGTGTACCCCCTCTCTGTGTACCCCCTCTCTGTGTACTCCCTCTCTGTGTACCCCCTCTTGGTGTACCCCCCTCTCTGTGTACCCCCCTCTCTGTGTACCCCCTCTCTGTGTACTCCCTCTCTGTGTACCCCCCTCTCTGTGTACCCCCCTCTCTGTGTCCCCCTCTCTGTGTACTCCCTCTCTGTGTACCCCCTCTCTGTGTACCCCCCTCCCTTTGTACCCCCTCTCTGTGTACCCCCTCTCTGTGTATCCCCTCTCTGTGTACCCCCTCTCTGTGTGCCCCCTCTCAGTGTCGCCCCTCTCTGTGTACCCCCTCTCTGTGTACCCCCCTCTCTGTGTCCCCCCTCTCTGTGTCGCCCCTCTCTGTGTACCACCCTCTCTGTGTACCCCCCTCTCTGTGTACCCCCTCTCTGTGTACCCCCTCTCTGTGTCACCCCCTCTCTGTGTACCCCCCTCTCTGTGTACCCCCTCTCTGTGTCCCCCCTCTCTGTGTACCCCCTCTCTGTGTCCCCCCGCTCTGTGTACCCCCCTCCATGTGTCCTCCCTTTCTGTGTCCCCCCTCTCTGTGTACCCCCTCTCTGTGTACCCCCCTCTCTGTGTACCCCCCTCTCTGTGTCCCCCTCTCTGTGTACTCCCTCTCTGTGTACCCCCTCTTGGTGTACCCCCCTCTCTGTGTACCCCCCTCTCTGTGTACCCCCTCTCTGTGTCCCCCCTCTCTGTGTACCCCCTCTCTGTGTACCCCCCTCTTTGTGTCCTCCCTCTCTGTGTCCCCCCTCTCTGTGTACCCCCTCTCTGTGTACCCCCCTCCCTTTGTACCCCCTCTCTGTGTACCCCCTCTCTGTGTATCCCCTCTCTGTGTACCCCCTCTCTGTGTGCCCCCTCTCAGTGTCGCCCCTCTCTGTGTACCCCCTCTCTGTGTCACCCCCTCTCTGTGTACCCCCCTCTCTGTGTACCCCCCTCTCTGTGTCCCCCCTCTCTGTGTCCCCCCTCTCTGTGTACCACCCTCTCTGTGTACCCCTTCTCTGTGTACCCCCCTCCCTTTGTACCCGCTCTCTGTGTACCCCCTCTCTGTGTGCCCCCTCTCAGTGTCGCCCCTCTCTGTGTACCCCCTCTCTGTGTCACCCCCTCTCTGTGTACCCCCCTCTCTGTGTACCCCCCTCTCTGTGTCCCCCCTCTCTGTGTCCCCCCTCTCTGTGTACCACCCTCTCTGTGTACCCCCCTCTCTGTGTACCCCCTCTCTGTGTACCCCCTCTCTGTGTCACCCCCTCTCTGTGTACCCCCTCTCTGTGTACCCCCCTCTCTGTGTACCCCCGTGTCTGTGTCCCCCCTCTCTGTGTACCCCCTCTCTGTGTATTCCCTCTCTGTGTCCCCCCTCTCTGTGTCCCCCCTCTCTGTGTACCCCCTCTCTGTTTACCCCCTCTCTGTGTACCCGCTCTCTGTGTTCCCCCTCTCTGTGTACCCCCTCTCTGTGTCCCCCCTCTCTGTGTACCCCTCTCTGTGTACCCCTCTCTGTGTACCCCCTCTCTGTGTCCCCCCTCTCTGTGTACCCCCTCCATGTGTACCCCCCTCCCTTTGTACCCCCTCTCTGTGTACCCCCCTCTCTGTGTATCCCCCTCTCTGTGTCCCCCCTCTCTGTGTACCCCCTCTCTGTGTCCCCCCGCTCTGTGTACCCCCTCCATGTGTACCCTCCTCCCTTTGTACCCCCTCTCTGTGTACCCCCCTCTCTGTGTATCCCCCTCTCTGTGTACCCCCTCTCTGTGTCCCCCCTCTCTGTGTACCCCCTCTCTGTGTACTCCCTCTCTGTGTTCCCCCTCTCTGTGTACCCCCTCTCTGTGTACCCCCTCTCTGTGTCCCCCCTCTCTGTGTACCCCCCTCTCTGTGTACCCCCTCTCTGTGTACCCGCCTCTCTGTGTATCCCCTCTCTGTGTCCCCCCTCTCTGTGTATCCCCTCTCTGTGTCCCCCTCTCTGTGTACCCCTTCTCTGTGTACCCCCTCTCTGTGTATCCCCTCTCTGTGTCCCCCTCTCTGTGTCCCCCCTCTCTGTGTATCCCCTCTCTGTGTCCCCCTCTCTGTGTACCCCCTCTCTGTGTACCCCCTCTCTGTGTATCCCCTCTCTGTGTACCCCCTCTCTGTGTCCCCCCTCTCTGTGTACCCCCTCTCTGTGTACCCCCCTCTCTGTGTCCTCCCTCTCTGTGTACCCCCTCTCTGTGTACCCCCTCTCTGTGTACCCCCCTCTCTGTGTCCCCCCGCTCTGTGTATCCCCCTCCCTGTGTCCTCCCTCCCTGTGTCCCCCCTCTCTGTGTACCCTCTCCATGTATACCCGCCTCCCTGTGTATCCCCTCTCTGTGTACCCCCTCTCTGTGTACCCCCCTCTCTGTGTACCCCCCTCTCTGTGTACCCGCTCTCTGTGTACTCCCTCTCTGTGTCCCCCTCTCTGTGTACCCCCTCTCTGTGTACCCCCCTCTCTGTGTACCCCCCTCTCTGTGTCCCCCTCTCTGTGTACTCCCTCTCTGTGTACCCCCTCTCTGTGTACCCCCCTCTCTGTGTACCCCCCTCTCTGTGTACCACCTCTCTGTGTCCCCCCTCTCTGTGTACCCCCTCTCTGTGTCCCCCCGCTCTGTGTACCCCTCTCTCTGTGTCCTCCCTCTCTGTGTCCCCCCTCTCTGTGTACCCCCTCTCTGTGTACCCCCCTCCCTTTGTACCCCCTCTCTATGTACCCCCTCTCTGTGTATCCCCTCTCTGTGTACCCCCTTCTCTGTGTGCCCCCTCTCAGTGCCCCCCTCTCTGTGTACCCCCTCTCTGTGTCACCCCCTCTCTGTGTACCCCCTCTCTGTGTACCCCCCTCTCTGTGTCCCCCTCTCTGTGTCCCCCCTCTCTGTGTACCACCCTCTCTGTGTACCCCCCTCTCTGTTTACCCCCTCTCTGTGTACCCCCTCTCTGTGTCACCCCCTCTCTGTGTACCCCCCTCTCTGTGTCCCCCCTCTCTGTGTACCCCCTCTCTGTGTACCCCTCTCTGTGTACCCCCTCTCTGTGTCCCCCCTCTCTGTGTCCCCCTCTCTGTGTACCCCCCACCCTTTGTACCCCCTCTCTGTGTACCCCCTCTCAATGCCCCCCTCTCTGTGTCCCCACTCTCTGTGTACCCCCTCTCTGTGTACCCACCTCTCTGTGTCCCCCCTCTCTGTGTACCCCCTCTCTGTGTACCCCACTCTCTGTGTCCCCCCTCTCTGTGTACCCCCCTCGCTGTGTACCACCTCTCTGTGTACCCCCCTCTCTGTGTACCCCCTCTGTGTGTCTCCCCTCTCTGTGTACCCCCTCTCTGTGTCAACCCCTCTCTGTGTACCCCCCTCTCTGTGTACACCCTCTCTGTGTCCCCCCTCTCTGTGTACCCCTCTCTGTGTCCACCCTCTCTGTGTCCCCCCTCTCTGTGTACCCCTCTCTGTGTACCCCCTCTCTGTGTACCCCCTCTCTGTGTACCCCCTTCTCTGTGTACCCCCTCTCTGTGTACCCCCCTCTGTGTACCCCCCTCTCTGTGTACCCCCTCTCTGTGTACCCCCCTCTCTGTGTACCCCCTCTCTGTGTATCCCCTCTCTGTGTCCCCCCTCTCTGTGTACCCCGTCTCTGTTTACCCCCTTTCTGTGTACCCCCTCTCTGTGTCCCCCCTCTCTGTGTACCCCCTCTCTGTGTCCCCCCTCTCTGTGTACCCCTCTCTGTGTACCCCTCTCTGTGTACCCCCTCTCTGTGTACCCCCCTCTCTGTGTATCTTCCTCTCTGTGTACCCCCTCTCTGTGTACTCCCTCTCTGTGTTCCCCCTCTCTGTGTATCCCCTCTCTGTGTACCCCATCTCTGTGTACACCCTCTCTGTGTCCCCCCTCTCTGTGTACCCCCCTCTCTGTGTACCCCCTCTCTGTGTACCCGCCTCTCTGTGTACCCCATCTCTGTGTACCCCCTCTCTGTGTCCCCCTTCTCTGTGTCCCCCCTCTCTGTGTACCCCCTCCATGTGTACCCCCCTCTCTGTGTACCACCCTCTCTGTGTACCCCCTCTCTGTGTATCCCCTCTCTGTGTACCCCCTCTCTGTGTCCCCCCTCTCTGTGTATCCACTCTCTGTGTCCCCCTCTCTGTGTCCCACCTCTCTGTGTACCCCCTCTCTGTGTACCCCCTTCTCTGTGTACCCCCTCTCTGTGTACCCCCCTCTCTGTGTACCCCACTCGCTGTGTACCCCCCTCTCTGTGTACCCCCCTCTCTGTGTATCCCCCTCTCTGTGTACCCCCTCTCTGTGTCTCCCCTCTCTGTGTCCCCCTCTCTGTGTCCCCCCTCTCTGTGTATCCCCTCTCTGTGTACCCCACTCTCTGTGTACCCCCCTCTCTGTGTACCCCCCTCTCTGTGTACCCCTCTCTGTGTCCCCCCTCTCTGTGTCCCCCCCTCTCTGTGCCCCCCCTCTCTGTGTACCCCCTCTCTGTGTCCCCCCTCTCTGTGTACCCCCTCTCTGTGTACCCCCTCTCTGTATACCCCCTCTCTGTGTACCCCCCTCTCTGTGTCCTCCCTCTCTGTGTACCCCCTCTCTGTGTACCCCCCTCTCTGTGTACCCCCTCTCTGTGTACCCCCCTCTCTGTGTACCCGCTCTCTGTGTACTCCCTCTCTGTGTCCCCCTCTCTGTGTACCCCCTCTCTGTGTACCCCCCTCTCTGTGTACCCCCCTCTCTGTGTCCCCCTCTCTGTGTACCCCCTCTCTGTGTACCCCCCTCTCTGTGTACCCCCCTCTCTGTGTACCCCCTCTCTGTGTCCCCCCTCTCTGTGTACCCCCTCTCTGTGTCCCCCCGCTCTGTGTACTCCCCTCTCTGTGTCCCCACTCTCTGTGTACCCCCTCTCTGTGTCACCCCCTCTCTGTGTACCCCCTCTCTGTGTCCACACTCTCTGTGTCCCCCCTCTCTGTGTACCCCCCTCCCTGTGTACCCCCTCTCTGTGTACCCCCTCTCTGTGTGTAGCCCCTCTCTCTGCCCCCCTCTCTCTGCCCGCCCCTCTCTGTCCCCCCCTCTCTGTCCCCCGGTCTCTCCGTTCCCCTCTCTCTGTTTCCCCTTTTCTATCCCCCCCTCTGTCCCCCATCTCGCCTCCCTCTGTCACTCCTTCTGTCCCCCTCTCTGTGTCCCCCCTCTCTGTGTACCCCCTCTCTGTGTACCCCCTCTCTGTGTACCCCCTCCCTGTGTCCCCCATCTCTGTGTCCCCCCTCTCTGTGTACCCCCTCTCTCTGTGTACCCCCCTCTCTGTGTACCCCCTCTCTGTGTGTACCCCCTCTCTGTGTACCCCCTCCCTGTGTCCCCCATCTCTGTGTACCCCCTCTCTGTGTACCCCCTCTCTCTGTGTACCCCCCTCTCTGTGTACCCCCTCTCTGTGTACCCCCTCTCTGTGTGTACCCCCTCTCTCTGCCAGCCTCTCTCTCCGTTCCTCTCTGCCCCCTCTCTCTGTCCCCCTCTCCGTCACTCACTCTCCGTCCCCCTCTCTCTCTGTCTCCCCTCTCTCTGTCCCCCCTCTCTTTGTCTGCCTCTCTCTGTCCCTCCTCACTCTCTGTTCCCCACTCACTTTCCCCCCTCTCTTTCCCACTCTCTCTGTCCCCCTCCCTCTCCCCCCTCTTTCTCTCTGTCCCCCTCTCTCTCTGTTCCACTCTCTCTCTGTCCCCCTCTCTCTTTCCCCCCCTCTCTCTCTGTCCCCTCTCTCTCTGTCCCACTCTCTGTCTGTCCCCTCTCTCTCTGTCCCACTCTCTCTCTGTCCCCCTCTCTCTCTCCCCCCTCTCTCTCTGTCCCCTCTCTCTCTGTCCCACTCTCTGTCTGTCCCCTCTCTCTCTGTCCCCCTCTCTCTCTGTCCCCCTCTGTCTATCCCCCCCCTCTGCCCCCCCCACTCTCTGTCCTGCTTTCTTGGTCCCAGCCCTCTCTATGTCCCCCCTCTCTCTATCACTCTCTCTCTGTCCCCTCTCTGTCGCCCCTCTCTCTGTCCCCCACTCTCTGTCCCCCACTCTCTGACCCATATCTCATTATGTCCTCCCCTATGTCTCTCTCTCTCTCCCTCACCTTATCTCTCTCTTGCCCCCCCCCCCCCCCCCTCTCTCTCTCTCTCTCTCCCTGCTCCTTCACTCTCTCTCCACCTTCTCTCACTCGCGATCTACCTCCCTCGGTCTCTCTTTCTCCTCATCTCCCTCTGTTTCTCTCTGACTAAATCTTTCTCCCTCCTGCCCCTCCCTCCCTCTCTGACGCAGTCTGTCTCCCTGACGCATCCCCCTCCCTCTGATCCAGAGACTGGGGAGTGGGGTAGTGGGTGGTGCTGTGGCTGCATGTGGTTGGAGGGGTGGTTGTGAGATGACAGAGAGATGTGGGAGGTGAGAGGAGGGGGAAAAATGGAGTAGAGATGAAATTGCGGGAGGGAGACAGACGGCAGCAGAGAGAGACAGTGCAGGGGAGGGGGAGAGGAAAGAGTGGAGACAGGTGGAGAGAGTGGAGGAGAGGAAATGGGGAGGCCAGGTTGGAGTGGGGGTGACAGAGGGAGTTAAACCCATTTCCTGAGCTCAGGGCCCGGTGCCCTCCCCTTCCCTGAGGACCAGGACTTGGGGCTGAGTCTGTCTCTCTCCAGCTCAGCTTCTCCAACACAAAGACACACAACAACATCGGTCACTCTGCTGCTCGGCACGCTTTAATCAACATTTTTATTGGTTACAAATGGAAGTGATGGATACAGTCAGTGGGATGGTGCCTTTTCTCACCGGCCCCTGAGTTGTGAGAAACATTGAAATGTTTCCCTGTAACCCCCTTGTGGGATAAGGATGGACAACCCAACGCTACCCTCAGTCTGTTACCATAGCGACAGGCTGCTCCATCGCTGAAACACTGAACTGAAATGGGAAAATCCCGGATGGTGTGATTAATGCGGGAATTTGATGGATGGATGGATTTGGGTGAAGGGATATTTCAGCACATTCTTCAGCTGCTGCCTGAACTTAGTCTGGGTCACGGCATAAATCACGGTGTTTGTGCAGCAACTGAGGAGCTGCAGCATGAAGCCCAATTCCTGCACAAAGAGATGGAGATACAGAGGGGTATTCACAATCCGCCACATCCGTCTCCATATAGAAAACAGCATTAATGTTGACCATAACAGGATGAAATTGGCCGAGATCACAAACAGTAAAATGATGGATTTTTTTCGGTTTCTCATTTCAGTGTCAGACTGAGCGTCCCCATTGGTGTGAGCGCGGAGTCTCCTGCGGGCTCTGCTGGTCACTACAATGTGTCTGACGGTGAGAACATTGAGCAGCAGAATCAGGAGAAATGGGACACACGGGGTTAGAATGTGGTGGAGCAACTCGATTGTGACCCAGACACTGGAGACTAGAACAGCGTCTGTTACATCACAAAACCAGGGGCCGTTCCACAGCCAATACCGAGCCTTGAGCATAAAATACCAGGAAATGTTCTTTAAACAGCTCAGCACAGTCACTGCTCCCAGAACCACAGCCGCCGTCTTCTCACTGCAATATTTACTGTTCAGCTTCTGGCAACAAATGGCCACAAACCGATCAAAGGTGAAAGTGACGGTGAACCAGACAGAGCAGTCAGCGGCTGCATAAAGCAGGACGGCGTGGATATTACACACGGGGACGGAGTCCCTCAGGAAATAAAACTGTTCCCAATAAACAATGGGAATGTGTCTCAGGATCAGGTCGAGGATAATGACCAGGAGATCCGCCGCTGCCATGGCCCCCAGGTAACGTCTGACACATGGAGACAATCCACAATCTTTATAAAGCAGGACGTAGATGGTCACTACGTTAACTGTGAGGAAGGAAAACAAACCCATTATTCATCAGCCTGGAGGCAAAGGGACCCGTTTGATCGGGGACCCAGTGAGATTTCCAAATGTGTCCCTGTATTCAGGGATTTATTAAAGTAATTGGAGCTGGAATAACAAATCGGAAGATCAGAATTACTGACAAAAATGGCACTTATAGAATGTCATAGAATGTCGGGGACAGAACGTTCCAGGGAATGTCAGTTATAGAATGTCGGGGACAGAACGTTCCGGGGAATGTCAGTTATAGAATGTCGGGGACAGAACGTTCCGGGGAATGTCAGTTATAGAATGTCGGGGACAGAACGTTCCGGGGAATGTCAGTTATAGAATGTCAGGGACAGAACGTTCCGGGGAATGTCAGTTATAGAATGTCAGGGACAGAACGTTCCGGGGAATGTCAGTTATAGAATGTCGGGGACAGAACGTTCCGGGGAATGTCAGTTATAGAATGTCAGGGACAGAACGTTCTGGGGAATGTCAGTTATAGAATGTCAGGGACAGAACGTTCCGGGGAATGTCAGTTATAGAATATCTGGGACAGAACGTTCCGGGGAATGTCAGTTATAGAATGTCAGGGACAGAACGTTCTGGGGAATGTCAGTTATAGAATGTCAGGGACAGAACGTTCCGGGGAATGTCAGTTATAGAATGTCGGGGACAGAACGTTCCGGGGAATGTCAGTTATAGAATGTCGGGGACAGAACGTTCCGGGGAATGTCAGTTATAGAATGTCAGGGACAGAACGTTCCGGGGAATGTCAGTTATAGAATGTCGGGGAGAGAACATTCCGGGGAATGTCAGTTATAGAATGTCGGGGACAGAACGTTCCGGGGAATGTCAGTTATAGAATGTCGGGGAGAGAACATTCCGGGGAATGTCAGTTATAGAATGTCGGGGACAGAACGTTCCGGGGAATGTCAGTTATAGAATGTCAGGGACAGAACGTTCCGGGGACTGTCAGTTATAGAATGTCGGGGACAGAACGTTCCGGGGAATGTCAGTTATAGAATGTCGGGGACAGAACGTTCCGGGGAATGTCAGTTATAAAATGTCAGGGACAGAACGTTCCGGGGAATGTCAGTTATAGAATGTCGGGGACAGAACGTTCCGGGGAATGTCAGTTATAGAATGTTGGGGACAGAACGTTCCGGGGAATGTCAGTTATAGAATGTCGGGGACAGAACGTTCTGGGGAATGTCAGTTATAGAATGTCAGGGACAGAACGTTCCGGGGAATGTCAGTTATAGAATGTCAGGGACAGAACGTTCCGGGGAATGTCAGTTATAGAATGTCGGGGACAGAACGTTCCGGGGAATGTCAGTTATAGAATGTCGGGGACAGAACATTCCGGGGAATGTCAGTTATAAAATGTCAGGGACAGAACGTTCCGGGGAGTGTCAGTTATAGAATGTCGGGGACAGAACGTTCCGAGGAATGTCAGTTATAGAATGTCAGGGACAGAACGTTCCGGGGACTGTCAGTTATAGAATGTCGGGGACAGAACGTTCCGGGGAATGTCAGTTATAGAATGTCGGGGACAGAACGTTCCGGGGAATGTCAGTTATAAAATGTCAGGGACAGAACGTTCCGGGGAATGTCAGTTATCGAATGTCGGGGACAGAACGTTCCGGGGAATGTCAGTTATAGAATGTTGGGGACAGAACGTTCCGGGGAATGTCAGTTATAGAATGTTGGGGACAGAACGTTCCGGGGAGTGTCAGTTATAGAATGTCGGGGCAGAACGTTCCGGGGAATGTCAGTTATAGAATGTCGGGGACAGAACGTTCCGGGGAATGTCAGTTATAGAATGTCATGGACAGAACGTTCCGGGGAATGTCAGTTATAGAATGTCGGGGACAGAACGTTCCGAGGAATGTCAGTTATAGAATGTCGGGGACAGAACGTTCCGAGGAATGTCAGTTATAGAATGTCAGGGACAGAACGTTCCGGGGACTGTCAGTTATAGAATGTCGGGGACAGAACGTTCCGGGGAATGTCAGTTATAGAATGTCGGGGACAGAACGTTCCGGGGAATGTCAG